>NC_135414.1:4812846-4967846 GCF_051991245.1 Festucalex cinctus
TTAAATGAAGCTTTTGAAGTTATATAAAATGAAATGAAACATACCAGGACTGTTCAGGGAGGCATCATAACGTAAAGGAGAGCACAGAGAAGGTCCAGCTGTAAGTCACAGTACATAACATTATTTTTCTTACGTTTCAGTTTCCCTAGAACTGTTTATGAGTTGTTGTTGTTTTTTTTTGTTTTTTTTTATGAGTTGTTAGGTGATGAGGCTAACAAGTTAAAACGTTTTAGTTACGTTGAATGCAGAGCTTTGTATTAAGGAAAAAAAAACAAAACAAAAAACCGAAGTGGTTGTTTTGCTTTTAACAGTGAATAGTATGCCTAGCTTCCACACGTCCTTTTCACGAAGCTTTTCAATTTCGTCACTGAAAGCAGGGCTATTTCGGCGTTAGCTGCCTACAATACTTTTCGTTTACTAGGTTAATTGATTTAGGAATGATTTCACATTACATGGGCTCGGAGTTGCCCTGGATGCGTGACTTTGCCAAGCTTAAGCTAACATGCTACGCTAACAGTTTAATGCTAGCGCGGTGTAAAAGCCACGTTGCGACCAAGCATCGACCTAAATAAATATATATACAAAGATGTGCATGAGGCAATTCTGTCTTACCTTCGTGTGTAGCAAGGCTGTTGGCAATGAATCCTCGCACACTGCCGTGTCCTTGCACATTGCTTCCAGCATGGTGATTGCAGAGTCCTCCTTTGTACTATTGGTGGTACAACCCATCCGGTGGCCGAGAATGTCGTCCAGTCTTTCATACATTTATTAATTTTGCGGTCATTTCCACTGTGGTTGTTGTGGTCCTTGAGTTTCCTTTAGTCCTGTTGGAGTTTCTTTAGTTTTTCCCTCACCTGCTTTTGTGTGTGTAATGTTAACTCTGCTAGCTTCGCGGTTATTATCGTTTCTTGTTGGACTTTCGAAGTGCCGTTGGGTCTCCTCGTCCCATGTTTGCTCAGGAGAGCCTGTACTTCCTCGTCCGTCCACCTCTCGGTTTTTTAATCCTTCCATTGCCGAAATGTTTGAAGAAAAAGTCGTAGCGCCCGATAGAGTATAGTAAAGAAGAAATGGCGGCTTTACCGCGGGAAAAAAAAAAATCATCTAACCAAAACGACACACCTCCTCATCCAGTCAACCAATCATAACACACTAGACAACACGCCCCCACCTTGTGTCGTTCAGGGTACACCCAAATACCCTCCTCATGCCTAGGAACTTAGGTAGTACCGTTCCGACCCCCCCAGACCCGGAACTGGCTTTGTGTGTGAACGCAAACTTTGGACAAACTCCCCCGGAACATATGGAAGTTCCATCATAAGTTCCTGCGGTGTGAAAGCGCCTAATGACTGGTGGTTCCTGGCTGATGACCCTGCAGCTGACCCATGGGCACCGGAGGAGGTGCGACAGGCAGCAATGCCAAGCAGGAAATAACACCAACCTGTATATTAACCTACATATACATATACATACACATACATACATACATATATATATATATATATATATATATATATATATATATATATATATATATATACACACACATACATACATATACATACATACATACATATATCATTATTATTTTTTACATCTTTTTACTCTTACTCCCTACAGTTGAAAATAGATTGTTCGACTCCTAAAGCCTGTATCCCATTAAAGGGTTTGTGAGTATACGCGAAGTACGCATTAAGTTTGCGCATGCGCGAGGGAAAAAAAACGAGGCTACCAACTACCATATCAATTCCAATGGCAGAGATTAGAGTGGTGACAATCTTTGCCTAACTGTACACTTTAAAGCTTGCAAGTCAACTTCCCCGATATCAGTCAACCACATGCTATGCATGTTAATAAAAAAAAAGCAACTTTCCAGCCGTTGAAACGTTTCTATCAGAGCCGATTCCATCGGATCCAATTCATTTTCAATGACCGTTTGGTAGTTTCGCCTACACACAATGCACCACACCGCTACCCATTATGCACCTTGAATTCGAGACGCGCACTTCTCTTACTGGCAAAGCGAATGTCAGGGTTCATCGGGGTTTGTTCAAAGTTTGCAAACATTCGCTAAACATTCACCTTAAATTTGAATTGTTTTTCTTATCGCAGGGAAGTCGTGAACATGTTCATCTAGAGAATGTTTCACAAACGTTGCAACCTTGAACGAACCCTTACGATAAATCAAAATTTGCTAGCTTCGCAAATGTTCGCCCTTCAGTGGGATACAGGCTTTACTTGGTCAAAATGGGCTCCATAATCTTTCAACCTCCACAACATATAAAAGAAGTAAATTGAATGAGTCAACATGTTGGACTTCCATATGTTTTACTTTTACCAATGTACAAGAGTTAAAGCAGTACTTATGTTACCAGAGTCATTTATTTATTTATTTATTTATTAAGAAACAGTGTGTGTGGGTCATTCCTGAGTTTGAGGACAGTTTAGGCAGTAACATTTTGTAACCTTTAACTTTTCAACTTTTGTTATGTACTGAAGAAGAACAGGCAATAGAACATCATTTGATTGGACACGCGCAACCATCAACATGACACTTATAAGATATTTTATTTGTTACAGTGTTGTTTAATTTGCTGTGTTTGGTGCAACCCCGTCAAAAGATACTCAGGCAACTGAAAAACATTTTTAAAATATTACTGGGAAAAAAATCATTTGTAATTCAATAAAGAATGTTACATTTTTTAATATATATATATATATATATATATATATATATATATATTAATCTAATTTATATTATTCTACTTTAATAAGTCTTTTTGGCAGTAGTTCCTACTTTCACTAGTTTTTTGTTTTGTTTTTTACAAAGGACCTGTGCGAGTACTTTTGCTACCTTTGCTCAATGCAGCTTCTGTACTTTTGTACTTCAAGCAAAGACTCACTGCGAAACGTACTTTTACACGAGTAAATGACTTGAATCAGTACTTCTACTTTCACCAACTTTTTTAAGTCTTTTTTTTTTTTATGCAATAATGTATTTCTACAGTACTTAAGTACAGACTAGAGGGTAAGTACTTTTGCAAGTTGTTCAATACATTTTTTTGTAGTTTTGTAGTTAAGTATACTTCAGAATTGGTACTTATTGACTTTTACTTAAGAAACCAAGTTGAATCTGAAGCTTCTACTTTTTTTTTTTATAATTAGGCTACCTTAAATTGAACTTAACAGGATACAGTACAATACTGAATATTAAAACTTTTGTCACCTAAGCTATGATCAATGTAATTTTGTGCTTTTGTCGATAAGCACATTTCACACACTGTACTTTAATTCATTTACTTAAGTAAATGAGTCAAATCAGTGCTTCTGCTTTTGGTAGTGTTTTTTGCCATCTAAGTACTTTACACAGGAATCTGTACTTTTTATTACAGTTTGAAAACTTTTTCAACCCCTGTTCAGTGCTTTTTCTGTTTCAAATGTACTTTAATCACGACTTTGCACGTTTGCTAGCAGCATTAAGTGTCCACGACACGCTGTTTTTCTTCCTCTAGTGAACATGTGGGCCTGTTGTTGGGCCCGCGACATCAACAAACGTGGAAGTGCGTGAAAGTGCACGTACCTGCTCTCGGGATATGCAGGGTAAAGACGGTCTCCGGGGCATTTTACAGCTGCCATAATAACTGGTAGAGGTTTCCCCCAGCGACACACAACTGGAGCGTCTCCGGGCTCTGATGACGGGCACCTTCTCCTCCGTGGCAGAGCCCCCGCTCGGAGCGTCCCTGGGCGGGTAACATCGGTCGAAGCCGAGCCCCAGCAAGGAGCCGCATAGCCCGGCGACACAGGCGAGCAGCGGTCTGAGGAGCGGCGGCAGCCCACCTAAGCTGGTGAAGGAGAGCAGCCACACCACGCTCGCGAAGAGTAGGACGAGCACGCTGTGTTTGAGCTTGAGCGTGGGGACGAGCGTAAGGAGACCCACGCATCCCAACACGAACAACAACCTGCCCACCATTTGCATCTGGTGCTGCTCCTCGCCCCATTGCAAGAAGCGAAGCACCACGAAGTCCCCGAGGTAGCACGACGCCGGCAGCGACAGGAGCCACCAGTGGCTGTCCTCCTCCTTCTTCTTCCTCATCCTCAGGTAGAAGGTCAGGAAGAAGAAGGCACAGCCAATGCTGAACAGGGGACTGGCGGACTGCGAGAAGCCCGTCACCAAAGTCCGCAAATCCCACCGCGAGTCGCTCGGCGAGCTCCGGGAGAGGAGCACGGAAAGCGTCAAAACGACGACGGCGCCGACGTAGACGGCGGAAACTCTGAAGACCTTGGAGCCGAGGAGGTCTTCGCCCAACAACAAGCCCCTGTGGTGGTCCTCTTTGAGGGGGGTGACGCAGCTCTTCACATAGCCGTTCCTGAAGCCGTCCGAGCTGATGCCTCCGTCGTGGTGGTGCCTTACTTTAGCGTGTGCAGCCTCTCTTTGCTCCCGCGCGGCCATGGCTCGACGACGGCGACACGTCGTCCGTCCCCCCCCCCGCGCGAAAGCCCCACTCGACCGTCTATTCTCGTCGCGCTAACGCTGGACTACATGACGACGAAGTCGCTCCATGGTCGGTCCAAGTAACATGCTCCAGCGGTAGCACTGAGGAACGAAGGTGATATGTTGTTTTTACAGCGAACGGCTTTGCTGGCGCCACCTAGGGGCCACAACTGGCATTGCATGGATTCGTGGTCGCTCCGATTTGGTGGGATGAGAGATGGGCAGTAACGCCAGGGGCGTAGCTTGTTATCTGCAATATCTGGGGCCAGCAGGGAAAAGCACACCACATCCACATATAACTAAATGCATTTCTTCAAGTACTGAGAACTTCTTAGTTCTTAAGTTCAAGTTTTTCAAAAAGTGAACGTGTAACTTAGGTCACTTTGTCCTGCTTTTCAAATCAATGACAAGTATCTGACAGCTTAAACTGATTTGGGCCGTTCCAATGAATCAAGTGCCATATCACATATGTGATTGAAATGTATAATGTATGACACAATTAAAGGGAAAGTGCGTTATGTTTTTTTTAATCAAATGATACCAGCTTCGGGTGCCACGGTGGGCGAGTGGTTAGCACGTCCGCCTCCCAGTTCTGAGGACTCGAATTCGAGGGTGGAGTTTGCATGTTCTCCCCGTGCCTGCATGGGTCTTCTCCGGGTACTCCGGTCTCCTCCCACATTCCAAAGACATGCATGGCAGGTTAATTGGGCACTCCGAATTGTCCCTAGGTGTGCTTGTGAGTGTGGGTGGTTGTTCGTCTCTGTGTGCCCTGCGATTGGCTGGCAACCAGTTCAGGGTGTACCCCGCCCCGCCTACTGCCCAAAGTCAGCTGAGATAGGCTCCAGTGACCCTTGTGAGGAATAAGCGGTCAAGAAAATAGATGGATGGATGGATGGATGGATGGATACCAGCTTCAATTTCTGCTGACAGCTTTGTGTGTCTAAACGCTACATCCTTATTTGTGTCTGAAATATTGTACATATTTAAACATTTTAATCGCTGTACCATAAGCAAATTACTTAATAAAATGGTCTTTTTTTTTTGCTGTGCAGTTTATCCTGTAGATAAGTATTTTGTATTCTATGTGAAGTTACATAATGCTCCACTGTGGGGCAGTGCAAATCACAAAAACCTTTGGAAACACTGATGGTCAGTACAATACTGTGATTATTATTCAATAACCAGATTACCCATGTTTCAAGTACTGTACATAGACGCACACGTACTACATACAATTAGTTTAATACAATTTAAAACTGGGGTTTGCGGTTATCTTTTTGGTCAACTTGATTTTTATTATTGTTATGTTATATGTATATAATTTAAGTTATACTATATTATATATATATTTTTTTATTATTGTAATATTTTAAACTGTAGTTGTTTGAAACTTCGGAGACCGTTTTCTATGACGTGGTGTTTATATATCTCTTTGTGGGCAGATCCGGGTAATTTGGCCCTCCTGAGACACCATAGCAGTGATGTGGCTCTGAACCTTTCCAGGCTCCACGTCACGAGGAAGTAGTGGCGACTGGCGACCCAAAAGAGACGTCTCACCTAGCGGGGCGACTCACTTTTATAAATGTAAATAATACATCTTCCCTAGGAAGTACGTTTTGTCAGCTGTTGGCTGTGATTCGAGGTAAAGTATGCACGTGACCTTTGTTACTACTGCTAAGTGCTAACCATGTCGATAAGTCAGATAGCGAGCTAGCATTAGCACCAGTGTCGTCCATTTCAATGCATTGGCCTAGGGAGAAGCTGCCGCTAGCCAATGGTTGCAAATTGATTGTTGCTCATTTTCCGTCTACTGACTCCTGTTTGTTTAATGAGAAAGTAATTGTTGTTCGTGTGTATTTAATAAAACAATAATGTTACTGTAGAACTGCGTGGATGTTAGCGTGGCACGGGTGGTCTACTCTATACACTCCACATACTACGTGTCACTTCATTAAATTATGGGACTAAGTCGCATTTTCCATGCTTATCGTTTTTCTAATTCTTTTTTTTTATTGGCACAAACGATACAAATGTGTGTGTTTTTTAAATACCTTTTAATCTTTAATCTCTCAAGTTTAAATGGCTCTTTGTCTGTTGATATTACTGCCAGCAAGTGTTACATATAAGTATTAAGTGAGTCATGCCTTAATTTATACCATTTTAATCAGTAAAGTGCAAATAGATTAGAAGTTAGAAGAACAATGCAAAACAAAGCTGTTTGTTTTGTATTTTAGTCTAGATAGCTGACTGTAGTCCTCCATGAAATCAGGCTGACATGTTAAGGACTAAGGACCAAACCGAGTGAATCATAATCGATTTGGTAGTGCATTTTCGACTGCCAATTTGAAATGTCTTGTTTTTGAATAACAGGATGGATCATTAAAAATGGTTGTCATTAACTAAAAAAAATAATACAATAAACTTCCAGCGCTAATCTGTTTAGCAAATATCTTTAACTAGTTATGTCCTCCATCATTGAGGAGCTTTACTGATTTTGTGCTCACTGCAGGTGAAAATACAGTCAGTGATTCTTTTGGGTACTTCAACACCATTCCAAGTCCAGCGGCAAAATGACAGCTGCTGAGAACGTGTGCTACACTCTGATCAATGTCACATCTGACTCAGAGCCCCCATCTGAAGTCAGCCTCAAGACTGATCTGGGTAATTGATTCTTGTAGATTTTTCTGATTGAGTCTTATGGGCTGTAAAAGTCTGAATTTTGTTCATGTGGACGTTTCTGTGATAAGTGTACACTGTTTATTTTTGTTTTGTTCTTCAATTCTACAGAAAAAGGGGATATTAAAGCGAAAACTGAGGCGCTGAAGAAAGTGATAATCATGATCCTCAATGGGGAGAAGTTGCCTGGTCTGTTGATGACAATAATCCGCTTTGTACTGCCTCTTCAAGACCACACCATCAAAAAACTGCTGCTGGTATTTTGGGAGATTGTGCCCAAAACCACTCTGGACGGCAAGTTGCTTCAGGAGATGATCCTGGTCTGTGACGCCTACAGGAAGGTATGCTAACACATGTTTTATAACACTGGAGATTAGCTCTTGAGCAGTAGATAAGTTGAATAGCATGATGTCCAATATGCATACACTTGGAGGTATGTAGTGATGTCCTAAAAAGATACGCTGTTAGAAAAAACAATTTGTCAGCTAATATGGAGTTGTTACTTCAATTGTAGGACCTGCAGCACCCCAATGAGTTCATTCGAGGCTCCACCCTCCGTTTCCTGTGCAAGTTGAAGGAGTCTGAGCTGCTTGAGCCTCTCATGCCAGCGATCCGCGCTTGCTTGGACCACCGACACAGTTACGTCCGGCGGAATGCTGTCCTGGCTATTTACACCATCTACAGGTAAAAGTTTAGAACTATGTAAAAATGACGTGTTATTGATAAGGTGCTTTGTAGTTGGAGTGTCTGCCCACAGTGGCTCCTTTGCATGAGATAGGACAGCCCCCTCCTAGTTGAAATTAGGACAGTAATTATTGTTTAGCACACTCCTTGAAACTGTTAATTTGTGGGAAAATGGCTACCGTTAATGTTGTTGTTGTTGAATAGCACGCTCATGGTAATAATTATTTGGTTCAGGAACTTTGAACATCTCATCCCGGATGCTCCTGAGCTGATCCATGAGTTTCTTGTGAATGAAAAAGATGCCAGCTGCAAGAGGAATGCTTTTATGATGCTGATTCATGCAGATCAGGTCAGTGACCCATCTACTTTCATTTTTGTTACAAGTAACTTGACACAAGCAGTCATGATGACTCAACTAATTTTCAATTATTTCCACTAGGATCGAGCTCTGGATTACCTCAGCACATGCATTGATCAAGTTCATACTTTTGGAGATATTCTCCAGCTCGTCATTGTGGAGCTGATTTACAAAGTCAGTTTGTTTTGCCCTTCAGCACTATTAAAGCTATGTAATCTCCCAGTACACTGAAAATCTTGTTTCTCCCCCATAAGGTGTGTCATGCAAACCCTTCTGAGCGTGCCCGCTTCATCCGTTGCATCTACAACCTGCTTCAGTCCTCCAGCCCAGCTGTAAAGTATGAGGCAGCTGGCACGCTTGTAACTCTTTCAAGTGCACCCACAGCTATTAAGGTACACTGGCAAGTTTTACGACAAATATTGGCTAGACTAGTAAACTGCAGGAAACTGATCGAGAAAATTCATTATTATAATGTAACTGTGTATCATACACATTTACAGGCCGCTGCCCAGTGCTACATTGATCTGATTATCAAGGAGAGTGACAACAATGTTAAACTCATCGTCCTTGATCGTCTGGTCGAGCTGAAGGAGCATCCCACTCACGAGCGTGTACTCCAGGTATTTGAAATACTTGGATGAACGATATACAGTATTTATACAATTGCCAATACAATGTATCGATTTTAGCTAATAGCTTAGAACATATTGTAATGACTCCTCAGTTGGTCAAAGGGGGGGCGGGGGTGGGGCGGGGGGGGGGGGGGGGGGGGGGGGGTTGGACACATCCACTTTTATTCACTTTACTGAATAAATGTTAAAAATATAAATGCATGCCAATTACATATTAAATGAGCTGCTACAGCTGCAACTGACACCCAAGCATTCTCATTCACTGACTCCCATGTCACTTGCCAGACCAGGCCCCACTTTCTAAAGATGCACACACTCGGAATGACAATCCCAAGTGAATGATGATGATAATACTTCCACCTCACATGCACATTTTGTTGTTCAAAAATTCCAAATCTTTTTTTATTCAAATACTCAATAAATCAATAGAACAAATTCTGAATAATAATTTCTAAAATTATTTGATAGCTACGGCGCCCCTAAGGTGACATTGTAGAAAAAACAACAACTTTGCATTCCCTTGCAAACATCTTTGTGTTCCCTCGCAACGCAAAGATTGCGTGCCCTCGCAAAAAACTTTGCGTTCTCTCGCAAAGATTGCGAGGGAACGCAAGGATTGCGTTCCCTCGCAAAACAACTTTGCGTTTCCTCACAAAACAACTTTGCGTTCCCTCGCAAACTTTGCGAGGGAACGCAATCTTTTCATTCAAACGCAAAGTTGTTTTGCGAGGGAACGCAAAGTTGTTTTTTCCGCCTACCATGTCACCTTCTCTGCGCCGTAAACACTTCCGGGTCATCTTCCATGTGAACAAAAGCGACGAGGATGGAACGTTTGTAAGCATGAAACAAAACAGTGGGAAGGCTTTCCCAAAGCGACTAGGATGGAGCATGTATTTTTCCACTGCTTTGTCTACACGTCGCTTTTGTGCACATGGAAGATGACCCGGAAGTGTTTTACGGCGCAGCGAAGGTGACATGGTAGGCGAAAAAAAACAACTTTGCGTTCCCTCGCAAAACAACTTTGCGTTCGAACGAAAAGATTGCGTTTGCGAGGGAACGCAAAGTTGTTTTGGGAGGGAACGCAATCTTTGCGAGGGAACGCAATGTTTTTTGCGAGGGAACGCAAAGTTTTTTGCGAGGGCACGCAATCTTTGCGTTCCCTCGCAATCTTTGCGTTCCCTCACAATCTTTGCGAGAGTACGCAAATGTTTTTGCGAGCGCACGCAATCCTTGCGTTTGCGAGGGAACGCAAAATGTTTTGCGATGGAATGCAAGGTTTTTTTTTTTTTTTCATACCATGTCACCTTAGGGGCTCCGTAGATAGCTGCTAATGTATGGTGGGGAAAAAGAAATCCAGAGGGTGGAGCTGTTGTACAAACACTTACTAATTACTGAAAATTCATTTGAGAAATGGAATGATTTGTACAAGAATATATTCAATGTATGGTGCCAATGTTTGACACACCATTGTGATTGACTATAACCCAGGACCTTGTGATGGACATCCTTCGTGTTCTTGGCACGCCTGACCTGGAAGTGAGAAAGAAGACCTTGCAGTTGGCGCTGGACCTTGTGTCATCACGCAACGTGGAAGAGGTCTGTCGAGTCACTCGCATGCCATGTGTTCTGTTTTCATGTATATGCGCCGTTTCTTCACATGTTGGTAATTGTATCCCTTTTCAGTTGGTGATTGTTTTGAAGAAAGAGGTGATCAAGACGAACAATGTGACTGAACACGAAGACACAGACAAGTACAGGCAGCTCTTGGTGCGCACACTTCATTCTTGCAGTGTTCGCTTCCCTGACATGGCAGCCAATGTCATTCCTGTGGTAAGCTTTTTTTTTTTTCCCTAGAATTGTTTGGTTTCTTAAATATTATACCAAGCCAAACAATATTTTTGTTTTCATATGTATAATTTTCAGTAATATTTGATGCGTTTTCAGCTGATGGAATTCTTAAGTGACACTAATGAAGCAGCCGCCGCTGATGTGCTGGAGTTTGTGCGAGAAGCCATTCAAAGATTTGACACCTTGAGACCGCTTATCATTGAGAAGATGCTGGAAGTCTTTTATGCTATTAAAACAGTCAAGTAAGTCTTTGGCGATATTTAAAAAAGGTCACAATATTGTTAAAAAAAAAAAAAAAAAAAAGCTCGTACTAAAAAAAGGCTGTGCTTTTGTACATAATAGCAGTGCATATACACCACCTAAATTCTCGAATAACAATATTGAGGTGCTTACTTGTTAATGCACACATACATTGAGTTCCTCCACATATTGACTCGCTTCACAAGCATATTACGTTCCCCTTCATCTTACAATTAGCACAGATTTTAAACAAAGAAGGCCAAAACATTCCTCATGAAAATTCAATTGCACTAATAAACTAGCCACCAGAGGGTGCTAGAACTGCACAAATGGAAATCAACCAGACTTTTTTTAACAGATGTGTTCCCTTTAAATATTGTGAATATGACGACGACGATATTGTGGCAGTCTTAATATCACGATATTGCTATTCTGTCTTCACTAGTGTTTAAGAACTAGCTCTACAGATAACGAACAGCTTTTCCAATAAAGACCAGGAAGCCTCTTGCTGTTTTGGCAATTTACTGGATGAAACTGTAAAACTACAACATACAAAAAATAAAAGTGCATTACAATCACGTCATTTAAAGTTTAAAACAATATAGATTCTAGGGGTGTGAATTGCCTCGTACCTGACGATTCGATCCGTATCACGATTCATAGGTCACGATTCGATTCGATACCGATTAATCCCAATTTGAATTTCCAATCGATTGTTGCTATTTTATTTTATTTTTTTACTCAATTTTAGAAAATACCATTCAGTAAACTTGTACATGTACACTGTAAGATATGTATGAAAATGTATTATTTATTGATCTGAAACTTCCGTTTTATAACTTTTAACAAACAGGTTGTAACCTTTTTCATGTTAAAACGGCATTGAAATAAAATATTAAGGCTTAATGTTCCATTAATATAACATTCTTCCATGCTTAAGGTATGAAAGTTAGACATTTTGTTGAATATTTTTCCATCAAAAATGGATATTAAAAAATCGCTTCGGCTGCCTATTGAATCGATTCGAGAATTGCGTGCTGTAGTATCGCGATATATTGCCGAATCGATTTTTTTTAACACCCCTAATAGATTCACATCATTTACTAAATATAACAGGTCGAGTTGTTGAGGGTCGGATGACACGGGCACTAATGGACGACTGTTCATTATGGCTGCTACCTCTGCCATGAGTGTTGCAACACTTCATGAGTGAGGTTTGGAGAGTGGACTTTCAGTAGCATAGCGTCCAAAATACGCCGCGCCACACCAATCATTCTCTCCTACACCCATCCCATATGAGAGGAGTAAGGAGGATTGAACTTCTTTTCTGAGGTAGGACTGGAGCTCTGGATCTTCAGAATTTATCTGAAGCTCTTTCCATGCTCCAACAAAATTTGTTCCACAATCTGATCGGAAGAGCTAGGTTGGTCTCTGATGGCCAGGAATCTTCTGAGAGCATTATCTCAGGGACTGTGTCATGAATTTGGGTGTTAAGTTTGACCCTGATTTTAAATTTGAGAAGCAGATTAGTTCTGTTGTACAGAAAAGTTTTTATCAGCTTTGCCAGATAGCTAAGGTGAAACCAATTTTATCAAACTGGACTGGACTGCTTTCATTACAACTCGTCTTGATTATTGTAATTCTTTGTATGTAGGCATTAGCAAGACTGCTCTTGCCCGTCTGCAACTTATACAAAACTCTGCTGCTCGTCTGCTTACGCAGACACGTAGACGTGAGCATATTACTCCTATCTTAGCATCACTGCATTGGCTCCCTGTGCACTATCGAATTAATTTTAAGTTTCTGTTGTTTGTTTTTAAATGTTTGAATAATCTTGCACCTCCTTATTTATCTGAGTTGCTTCACCCTTATAGCCCACCCCGATTACTAAGATCAGCTGACCAGTTGCTTCTGGTAGTTCCGAAAACAAGGCGGAAGCTTAGGGGTGACAGAGCAGAGCGTTCGCGACTGCTGCTCCCAGGTTGTGGAATCAATTACCACTGTATGTTAGACAGGCCACTTCACTCCTGGTTTTTAAATCACGTTTAAAGCCGCAGTGTGTAGCTCACGACCGCCATCTATCGGTCAAACAAGATAATGCAATGATTTTAAGCACACGAACTACGGCGTCCCAGAGAGACCCTACTTCAACAGCCTACCACCAATTTCACCGGAACAGAACGCAAACAACTTCTGGTATTCCCTCGAGTGATGACGTAAGTGAATTGCATTTGTTAGACATACTGTACAGATCCCTAATATTTGTGATTTAGTCATTTAATTTCAGAATTAATATTTTTGTCGGCATTGTTAGGAAATACTGTACGTCAGCTAATGCTAATGGCTATCTATGTTCATATTTGTTAGTGCAACTAAACCATGCAACAGAGAACACACAGTTATGTTATATGTTTTATAGACATGTGGACCATCTCAAAGAGGGCGAGGAGGGGGCGAGGGAGACGACGAGGAAGAGAACGCGGAAGAGAACGCGGTGTCTCGTAACGTACAATTATGTCATCATGGAAAAATAATTCCATTCGAGCATGCATGTGAATGGCTCAAGACATACCTTTGCTTGGAATATGTGGTATTTAGATTACATCGTTTGCTGATATGTTTAGTATATCGTACAAAAATAATGGTGTTAACTGAACTACACATCTGCAACTCAGACTCGTAATTCCCCCCGTGTCTTGTTGCTACTAACCACTCAGAAAAGTGCTGCTTACAAAAACATTTGAAACCCTTTACTCAGATATCGATTTGTCACCATGTTGAACAATTTTACCTAATAAATATCACTAAGCAACTTAATTAGTTTTGATTGACGATACAACAGCTTCCTTGTACTTCGATGTGCAGGAATTTACATGGCTTTCACAAATAGTCTTGCTCATGTAATAATGTACTTCATTGGCTCAGTGACTTTCAGTTCATCGTTTGGTACCTCATCTGACATACAATTGTTACCTTCTTGCAGAGACTCGTACAGGAAATGACCATGGGGGAACATGAAGATATCCAAGTCCAGCTGATAGACTGACACCAAGAAATACCTTTTGACACATTGCTGACACATCAGCACCACCATGATTTCCTGTACCTGGATCCCAGACTGCAGCACCTTGGTGACTTGTGGCAAATAAGTGACACTTTCCCAGATCCTCGAGGACAATACAAAGGTTTTTTACCTGGCATATAATTAGTCCATGTCTGACACTTGTTGTTGTAGTTTGTATAACTTGTATATTGTTGTTGTGTGTTAATTTGTACATTTTGAATAACTAAAAAATACTATTTCATTTGGCGTCAACATGCAGTGTTCATTCGACACCTAACCTAACACTATTTTACATGACCAGAAATGTAAAACATCAAAAGCCTGGAGAATTATTATAAATGCTTGCAATGACAAGGAATTCTTCATTGGCCAATGAATGTAAGGTACAGTACATGAAAATGAATAAATAAAGTAAAATAAAAGTCTACATGAAATGAACATATTAACTAAAAAAAATAAATAAAATGCTGTTGGAATATAATGAGCTACATGAATTGCAGTTGTTCCAGAAATTTACCAATACGCTGTGCATTTCAAAATATGGAAAATAGACATACAGGTTTGGGCCAAAAGTAGTGTTACAGAGCAGGTATGTGTTGTACACAGCTAAAATATCTGATTACCTCAATACCATGTTTTTTTTTTTTTGCTGACATTGTCCCCCATTAACATTGCAACATTCCTCAAACTCTCCCGAACACATAGTATGATCTGTAACACTACTTTTCGCCTACTCTATGATGTTATTGGGGCAAAATTAAGGAAGGCTTGTCCATTGATTGTGTGAACAGACTGCAGTAAAAATTAAGTCACTTCAATGTTTGCTGGTTTTATTAAGTTTGACATGCTCCTTGACTGCACAAGTACATGTTATGGAGTGAGGGCATGTTCCCACCAACGATGATATCATATTCTTCAAAGGCTTGCTGAGGAAAGTGAGGGAGGAGTCACTCCATGGCTTCAGACACCTGGTCAGCAGGTCCTGTGTAAAACAAGTGGTGCTTGTACATGTGACCATTCCGTATTGCTTCACACAAAAAGTTAATGTAGTGTGCAATGCCGTCCATATGTAAATGACATACCAAGATGTCGGCTGACTTCAGTTTGTTGCAGCTCAGATATGGTAGGTGGAGATACTGGTGGTACAACACCGAAGCCTTCTGGGGTCCTCCATTCAAGTGTCCTCATTCGGGGCATTCCAATTTGGCTGCTGACTCTCCCCTTGATATTTTTTTTTTCTTGCAGGTCGGTGATGTATTTAAACGGCGCATGAATGCTTGTATACATCAGAATATGGTTCTGGAACCCCTCAAGTTTGGCTGTTGATCTAGTGTGACACAAACAAAAACAAAATTATAAAATAAAATAAAATAATTGATGATGATACTATATGTCACCAACTTTCCAACAAAGCCCCCAAAATAGAGGTAAGATCTTTAGTTTTTGGGCCCAAAACATTGTATTAGCTAGATAAAAGTAACTTGACTGCATAGAATATGCAAAGGCTGCTTGCTTGTCGAGTTTCCGTGGAAAACGTAGCAGCCTGTAAATTCTTGTGCACTCAATTACACAATGGACCAGTACACACTTGAGTGAGAGAGTTCAGACTCTAGCAGTGCTTACGGTACAGCCAGCATTTAAGTCCAGAAAGTTATTCCCTGCCGAAAATTAATTTTGAGAACACTATTTTCACCAACCACAACGGAAATAATAATTTTCAACTCCTCCACTAATACAGTATGCTTTAGATTCTCAATTGAAGTTATGGGCAAATATACATCCGAAATCACAGTTACATTACATTACACAATAACTTGCGCATTTACTCTAAATATAACGTGCCAGCGGGAATCTTTTTTTTTTTTTAAAAGCAAGTAGCTACATAACGAAATCGTTCGAGTGGTGCGGAGTTGCTAATCAACAGCTACAGTGATCGTAAAACAAAGGTACGAACATCGTAGGGGTGCTAAAAAAAAAAAATCGATTCGGCGATATATCACGATACTACATCGCACGATTCTCGAATCGATTCAATAAAAAAAAACAATTTTTTTTTTTTTTTTTTAAAGAGCTCAGAATTGTTCATTCGGTAGTCTTACCGATTCAACGTCTTATCATCATTGTCTTTTTTTGTGTGTGTGTGTGAATCGATTTTTAAACTTCCATTTTTACAACAAACAAACAAAACGTCTGACTTCGGGTTAGGATTCACACCTTGAGCATGGAAGAATGTTATATGAACGGAACATTAAGCCTTAAAGGGGTACTTTACTTATTTAGCCCATTATAGCAATAAAAATTTAATATTTAGTCTATAATTAGTTTGATACTTTCATTATTTTTCACATACAATTAGTACCTTTAAAAACACATTTTGCAACTTGCTGTCGACTGAAAATGACATCACAAAACCAATCACAGCTCACCCGTTTTCTAGGTTTGGTCATGTGACATTCACAAGCTGAGCTGTGATTGGTTACCTGAGCCCTTGTGATGTCATTTTCAGTCGTCAGCAAGTTGCAAAAAGTGTTTTTAAAGGTACTAATTGTACGTGAAAAATAATGAAAGCATAAAATTAATTATAGGCAAAATATTAATGTTTGACTGCTAAAAATGGCTAAATAAGTCAAGTATCCCTTTAATATTTTATTTTAATGCTGTTCAAACATGAAACAGATTACAACCTCTATAAGACTGAAATTTCAGATAAATAAATAGTACATTTTCATATAAATCTTACACTCTACAAGCTTACTGATTAGTATTTTCTAAATTTGAATGAAAAAAAAATCGCAACAATCGACTTATAAATTCGTATCGGGATTAATCGGTATCGAATCGAATCGTGACCTGTGAATCGTGATACGAATCGAATCGTCAGGTACTAGGCAATTCACACCCCTAGAACATCGTATTAATTAGTACGGTGTATACTTTTTCTCTCGCTCTCAAAACGTAAACACAAATGTACTCTTACTTACCGGTCAAGTAGAAAGCAGTCGAAGGCACCGGCACGTCCCAAACCTAGTCTGTTCCTCATTTCTCTCCATCTGGCAAATGCGGCTACAATATAAACTCTTGTTTTGTCGCGCTGAAATAAAATAAATTCCCAAAGTAAGTGTGATGCTTGATAATGCTCTCTTCGGGGACCGGAAACTCTTCTTCTTCGTGGACATGCGGTCGCCATACAAACCGGAAGTGCGTCTGCAAAGGCTTTTCAAAAACGCGTTAAGAAATGGAGCGCTGAAATTTGTCGTTGACGGCACCCGTAGCAGAAAGATGGCGGCGAAACATGGCGGACACTAGCAGGCGAGGCGCGGTCATGTAAAATAATTAGTGATTTATATACTTACCGTTATATTTTAAAAAAGTATGTTTATGCGATACAACATATCTTTTTACTTACTACTAACACAAACATTTGTTTTTTTTTAAATGAATGACTTTTTATTTCACCACTAGATGCCACTGTATAATACTGAGTGTACCTTTAAAAGCATACTATTTTTCTCTGGCCTTCAGCACATAGTATTACTGATATTTACAAGCAGTAAACTGGCATGAATCTGTTTATATTATTTGATGTGTTTTGTGATTTCTAAGTATGTTTTTTATATTTTATCTGGTTTTATTTTCTTATTTTATGTGCAGCACTTTGGTTCCCTTGTGGATTTTTAAATGTGCTATACAAATAAAGTTGATTGATTGATTGATTGAGCATTTATGAAACTCAAAGTTGAAAGGGACTCAATTAACTCATTATGTACTGCTCGTGTGACTAGGCATGTGAACATAACTGCCCAGCGTTTGTTCTCCAGCACTCCACCTCTTGTACGACGGACGATGATGTTCCATGGTCCAAACACATCTACTCCGACATGTGTAAAAGGGGGAGCTTGCGCGAGACGATCGGGTGGCATGTCTGCCATCTTTTGTTATTGCACGTTTCCTCTCAGCCTGCGACAGATTGTGCATTTGTTAAGAATGTTGGAGACCAATCTTTTTCCACCGAGAATCCACAGTCCAGCAGACCTGATGGCACCTTCTGTGATGTGTCTGCCTTGGTGTGAGACCTGTTCATGGTAGAACTGAACTAGTAAGGTAGCAATGTGATTCTTTTTGGGGACACGTCCTCCCACTCTCAGAAGTCCTTCTCTGTCCAGAATCACATTGAGGTTTTTCAATAGATTGTGTTTTGTTATGTCCTCTCCTTTGCTTAAAGAGTTGATTTCCTTTTCAAATGCTTCATGTTGTACTGTTTTCACGATGACTAACTTGGCTTGGTTGAGAACATCCAACTTTTGTTCATTTGACTCAGGAATGTTTTTGATGGACCTGATCTTTTGAATGAGTGTGGCAATAGCATGTGTAAGACGTTTCCAGCTGGAAAAGCGTTCAAACCTTAGTGAGCAAGTTTTTCACAGTTGTGGCAAAAGCAGAAACTTGTGGCCGAACTTCAGCATCTTTGATAGGCTCAACAAGCTCGAAGTTGTCTGGTTGCTCAAGGTGCTCTCCATCACTTTTCTTTAGGAAGTCGGGTCCGGTAAACCAGTTCGTAAGGCTTAGTAGAGAAGCTGGTATTTTACGTGTTCCATGATCAGCAGGATTGCTTTCGGTGCTTACAAAGTGCCATTGACTGGGATCAGATGACTTTCTGATGCGAGCAACCTGATTAGCGACATAAACGTAAAATCTTCGGCTTGTGTTGTTGATGTAGCCTAAAACAACTCGACTGTCAGTGTAGTATTTCACTTTGTGTATTTCAATGTCCATTTCCTTCAACAGCATGTCAGCCAACTCTGCTGTCAGAACACAAGCACATAGCTCCAAACGAGGTATTGTGTGAATTTGTCTGGGAGCTAATTTTGACTTTCCCATGCAGAAGCCCACGTGAACATGACCGTTGTTGTCTACAGCTCGGAGGTACGCGACTGCTGATATAGCCAGTGTGGAAACGTCTGCAAAAACACACAGCTCTCTTTGACAGGTAGACTGCAATGATGTGTTCACGTACTGTCTGGGAATTTGTAGTTTCTCAAGTTCAATGAGTGAGTTTTTCCACGATTTCCACTGTGCCTCTTTATCTGCTGGCAGTGGACTGTCCCATTCACAATTCTCGATGCACAGTTCCCGGATGAGGACCTTACCTTCCATAATGATGGGGGCTGCAAAACTAAGGGGGTCATATAAGCTGTTAACAGTTGAGAGAAGGCCCCTTCTTGTGAATGGCTTGTCTTCTTGTGACATGAGAAAGGTGAAACAGTCATTTTGTAAGTCCTAAACTTCTCTGAAGTGGCAGGGGCTCTGCACCAAGGTCAAGATTTTTCAGCTCTTTTGCTCGTTCTTCAGATGGGAATGCTTCCATTACAACAGGACTTTTGGAAGCTATGTTGTGCGGGCGGATGTTTGAGTCAGAAAACATTTCTTTCGTGCTTTTCAGAGTCTGGATGCCGTTAATGTGTGAGGGAAAGGAAGCGAGCCCGTCGTCAACATAGAAATTTTTTAGGACGAACTGTTTAGCCTTTTCATTGTACTCCTCTTCTGTGGTCTTCACACCCCTCCGAAGGCCATATATCGCGATGGCAGGAGAAGGACTATTTCCAAACACGTGTACAGTCATCCTGTACTCTCTGATTGGCTTGGTTGGGTCATTACCTTCATACCACAGGAAACGGACAAAGTCTTCACGAATGACAAAACAATAGAACATTTGCTCTATGTCTGCAGAAACTGCCACAGCTTCTTTGCGGAACCTCAGCAGGACCCCGATAAGCGCGTTATTCATGTCAGGGCCACTCAACAGGACGTTGTTCAACGAAGTGTCTTCATATGTGCAACTAGAGTCAAATACTACCCGTATTTGGTTTGGTTTGCGAGGGTGGTACACGCCAAAAAGCGGTAAATACCAACACTCTTGGTCATTGTCAAGTGGTGGTGCTGTTTCAGCATGTCCTGATTCAAACATTTTCTGCATGAAGTTGAAGAAATGTTCTTTCATGTGGGGCTTTTTATCAAGCATGCGACAAAGTGAAGAGAGACGTTTAACTGCTTGACCTCGATTGTTGGGTAGGCTGCGCCTATTTGGTTTGAAGGGTAGTGGTGCCACCCAGCTGTTGGACTCGTCATTAAACATTTGCTCATCCATTAACTCCAGGAACAGTTCATCATTCACTGACATGGCAGGTTTGTCATCACGCGGGGTTCTCATGAAAAAGTTCTTTGCTGGGACTGTCATTTTCAACTAAATCACTCAAGCTGGCAATGTTCAATGAATCAAAAAGGTATTCAGTTTTAAGAATCTTTTCTTTTATATGGAATGAGTTTGGGCAAGAGTCCAAGAGAGATGCTCGACCATTATTCAACACTGTGGTGCGGTAAACACTGACCTGGCTCGGCACATGAGCACCCCCTAGGCAGACTTCACCTATGATGACCCAGCCGAAGTCGAGGCGTTGGGCATACGGGGCATCGTGAGGGCCGTTGAAGTGTTCTCTGACCCTGTGCACTCTGGGTATGTCACGACTGAGAAGAACCAGTATAGAAGCATTTGGATCAGTTTCCGGGACCTTGTCTGCCAAATGCTTGAGGTGAGCGTGATGCTTTGCAATCTCTGGCGTCGGAATCTCAGATCGGTCATCTGAGAGCATGTCACACTCAATTAAGGTGTTGCCATCGAGAGACACTACGATGAAGCCATTTGCTTGTCGTGCCCTCGTTTCACCTACGCCTGAGCAGGTTTTTCATGTGTAGACCTTTGTGCCTGTGTTAACGTTGAAGATCTCAAAGAATTCTGTTCTTGCCATAGACCTATTACTTTGTTTGTCTAACACAACATAGGCTTTCACTGCTTTCTCTTTCTGGCCTGCAGGATAGATCTTTACTAGACAGATTTTGGAGCAAGAGCGTGAACTGTTACCTTTTCCACAGACCTCAGTGCATTTTGATACGATGGCTGAGTCGGTGCTCTCTGCTTGCTCCCCGCCATGCTCGTCTGGAGTTGCTGATTCTGGAGCTTGAATTTTCCACGGTGCTGGTCCAGGGTGAAGAGCGGTAACATGTTTGTTGCTCTTACATTCATTACAGTGTACACTAGTGTCACAGTTTTTTGCCATATGGTTCACAGAGGAACAGCACTTGTAACAAATGTTTTCTTTAAGAAATGCTTTCCTGTCATCTGTCATCGTCTTTGCTCTGAAGCCACGACATTTACGGAGGGAGTGCGGTTTGTTATGAAGTGGACAATGTTTGTCAGGGTCAAACACCTTCTTATCATTAGTGTCAGTTATTTCAGTTTTTCGGACAGATACTGCAGTCTTAGATGTGGGCTTATTCAATCTATCAAATTTGGAAAAATTTGAATTATTCGGAGCGAGCAAAGGAGCAAAACTTGGGTCGTTAAGAGTTTTAGCTTTGTCGCACACAAACTTCACAAACACCGTGAATGGTGAGTAAGACGCATGATACTGCTCTTTGTAACAGGATGCTGATGTGATCCATTTCTCTTGGAGGTGGAATGGGAGTTTTTGAATGATAGGCGTGACACCCCTAGACGTATCTAGGTAGCTGAGACCAGGTACGAAACCATCTACGCGGGCTGCATCAAGCTCTGTGAGAAGATCACCTAGCTCCCTCAACTTGTGATTCTCTTTGTTTGCTATTTTAGGAAAGTCTTCCAGCTTTTTTAGTAGAGCATTCTCTATAGCTTCAGGAGACCCATAGCTGTCTTCCAGTCTTCGCCACACCATTTTAACGCCAGCTGCTGCGTCGTAGATGTGTACAGCCCTTATTCGTTGCGCTTGCTCTGATGATTTGGGGCCTAGCCATATACAAAGGAGGTCTAACTACTCTCTTGGGGATAGATGGAGTCCCATTACTGTATTGAGAAAGGATGCTTTCCAGGCCCAGTAATTTTCAGGTTTATCATCAAATGTTAAGAGCCCTGAACTAACCAGCTCCCTGCGGACGAGATATTTGACCAAGTCTGTTGTTGCAGTGGAATCTGACTCATTAGCACTAACTACAGGGCGGTGGTTGCCTGGGCTGTGAATTCGGTGATTGTCTGGGATGGAAATTCGGCGAGTGACTCCTAAAGTGTGGCTGAAATCTTTGATCAGTAGTCACTGGGGTTTGACGCTGGTCATAAGATGTAAAGGTGGTATTTCTGAATGGGTTTTGGGCATTGGCACAGTTTGCTTCACTGGTGGCATTGTACTTTGGTGATGGTGCCACTGGTACCGCTTGGAACTCAAAGTCACTGTCCTCGCTGTACTGTGTGCTGTGTTCATCAACATTGCTCTGGACGAACTCACCTTTGCTTTCTATTTGCTGAGATGGGTCAGTTACTGATGTGGTGGTGACTGGCGGAGGGGGAATTGAATAATGCTGGATGACTTCCTTGTTGCCACTTGGGAAGCAAGTGCTTCCAACTTCCTCCTCGCCTGCTGCCTCCAGTACCTCCGCTTCAGCGGTGGCTGCGGCGGCTGCACTCTGAAGGCGCAGTTTAAGCAGGTTGGCGCTGAGCTCCGCTTTCCTTTTTGTAGTTTCAGCTTCGATATTGGCTTGTGCTTTTAACATCTCCGCTTCTTTTTCCCCATAAGATGCTTGTGCTTGAGCGGCTGCTGCTTTAGCACTTGCTTTGGCTGCCAACATACTTGCTGTGGACCGCTGACTGGCACGCGAGATGTTGGAACAGTTCGATCTTGTTTCCCACAGTTCACCCAAGTTGCTGACTGTAGGTGTACTTTGCTGGTGGGAGACAGCATTGTTGTCCTCAGTGTCATCTTTTGGCTGGTTTTTGATCATGTCTTTTTACTATTCTGTCTTCACTAGTGTTTAAGAACTAGCTCTACAAATAGTGAACAGCTTTTCCAATAAAGACCAGGAAGCCTCTTGCTGTTTTGGCAATTTACTGGATGAAACTGTAAAGCTACAACATACAAAAAATAAAAGTGCATTACAATCACATCATTTAAAGTTTGAAACAATATAGATTCACATCATTTACTAAATATAGCTGCAAATCCTACAAAACGGGATCGTTAATAGCTGTTAGCATAATGCTAATTTACATGGGTGCTACCATCGAAATGCTATGCTAACTAGCGCCTATGGAAGCCCAAAAGTGTCAAAATTCAATAAATAAATAAGGCCTTTATGAAATAACTATTCTTTTGATAAATAACAGGCAATTATTTAATATGGACATTAAATTTTAAAATGAGGTGTTAGTATTATTATGAAAAGTGTTATGCTATTCTTCAATATGTAACAAATATGTTATTTTGGCTAAATATTTCATAATGATTATTTTAACAATGTCATACTTTTTAACACATTCACTGCCAGCCCAGCAAAAATGCATTGCATCATTTGACGTCTTTTCCCGTCAAAGGCAGTGAATGAGTTAAAAAATAATGACATTTAATTTATTTTCAAGGTTTTATAAGATAAGAAAACGTTGTTTTACAAAGTCAGTTTTTATTTCATAATGTCCTTTTCCACAATGGTTGTCTGTTACATAATGGCGATTTACAGCCGAATGTCTTGGTCTGTCAATCAAATGACATGAGGCAGAGCCAGTTACGTGATTGGCTGAGTCCCTTATACAGACATGAGCAGCAGCACTTGCAGTATCGATTCACGCGTGGAGAGTTTAGCGCCTGATGAGGAGCCACGGCGGTCACAGGCTTGCTAAAGCATGGATACGGAAGATAAGTAAGTCACTTTCAGAAGTACTCCAAGAAGTAGCAAATCGTTTAGAATTGGATCTTAACGTAAAGGCCTTGTTAAACTTCTGCGTCAGGTTACGGGGTAGGCGTCACGGCGATCTCGGCTCACACAGGTGGTCCCACCCACTGACTTTGATTGTCAGGCCAAGACATTCGGCTGTAAAACGCCATTACGTAAAAGAAGACCATTGTGGAAAAGGGCATTATGTGAATAAAAACTGACTTTGTAAAACAACATTTTATTATCTTATAAAACCTTGAAAATAAATTAAATGTCATTATTTTTAAAAAGTATGACGTTGTTAAAATGATCATTATGAAATATTTAATCAAAATAAAATATTTTTTACATGTTAAAGAATTGCATAACACTTTTCATAATAATACTAACACCTCATTTTAAAATTTAATGTCCATATTCCATAATTGTCTGTTACTTATCAAAACGATAGTTATTTCAAAAAGGCCTTTTTATTTATTGAATTTTGACACTTTTGGGCTTCCATAAGCGCCTAGTAACTTAGGTCACATTGAAACTTAAAAAACTAAACGTTCAATTCAATAACACATTACAGGCCAACACTCCTCAGAATAATATACTTACAAACAGATATTTGTGGAGCCAAAATTAAACTCTCTAAGCTTCAACACTGGATTAGTTGTGTAGCCGTGTAGGAGCTTTGCTTGTACGTAGTAGAATGCACTGCACTACAAAAACACACAAAGGCGCAAACATCACTTTCTCCATCAGAGGGCAGTACAAGCACTATCCCTATTCAAAATCAATGATTACGTCTGTATCATAAATGTCCGTCACATGTCGTCAAACTAACTATTAATATTAATCAACATGCTTTTTCCCTTTCACCAGAAGGCAGTACAATTGACCTTTCGCAAACTCCGCCTCCCAAACGAGCATTGACCAATCACACATTTAGCAACCCTTGCTATGTAAGCATAGTCCGTCACGCTTTACTCAGCTCTCGATGACGTCCATAGTCTGATTGATTTTATTTGATGGCTTACAAGACTGCTAACCACCATAAAACTTTACGGAATAAGAGTGACAACCATTAACAAGCTCCGGACCTCCAAAATGATGAAGCGGTGTGCCTACGGAGTATGTAAATCGGACTGTGCTAAGGTAAGACTATGCTAACTCTATCGGGCTAACTAGCTAGCTGTAGTGTAGATTGCTTTCTTTTTTTTTTCTTTTTTTTTTTTTTTTTTTTTCTTTATTAAACCAAAGAACAAGTACAAATCAGAATAATGATTTGAACAAAATGGAACATATATCAATATACTTAAGTACAACACAAAACAAAGACAACACTACTAAACAAAACAATAATGCCAGGGGTTTCATGTACAGTCAAACAATCTATATTTTTTACAAATAGTGATAGTTTTCATAGCCTTCCTGTTATGAGAGCCATTTATAAGTCTAATATAGGTGAGCATGTCAATGTGAAAGTGTGTGAAGTTGGGTTTTTGATTTCCATACTTGCATTTATGAATAAAGAATTTCGCCATAAGTATTAACAGATTAATAATAAAAAATATATCTTCATTAACATACTTCCTAAAGAAACAAAACACTATATTTTCCCATTTCAACAAAAAGTCTCTATATAGATGCCTAATAACAAAATTACTAAACTCTTTCCAAAAAGTCCGAGTGTGTCCACAGATCCAGAAGAGGTGTTGAACTGTCTCTGGGTGGGTTCCACACAATGAGCAGTTTGTGTCGATGTCCCTTTTGAACTTGGTCATATAGTGGTTGGCCGGATAATATTTATGTAAAATCTTAAAGGACACTTCCTTCACCTTATTTGTCAGCAAATACTTATTTGGAATAGACCAGACCTTTTTCCAATTAATGTCTGTAACAAAACAATTCCAATAGGACACAACATATGAGATTGTGACAATATTTTTCTGAAACAGAGCACGAATTTTCTTATTGCCATCTTTACTTGATGTCAGACAGAAATGACCAATCTCTGTCTCTAAAATACTGGGGAGAGAAAGAGGACAGGGCAATACAGAATTATTTTTAAAAAGCATTTTAACTCCAGTCGGTATTGCATTAAATACAATAGCATATTGTTTTGGCGAAACTCGAAATTTGTAGGTATTCAAAAACTCTAAATAAGACATGAGTTGCCCATTGCTGTCAAATAACTGCCGGACGAAAAGCACCTTTTCCTCTACCCAGTCAGAGAAATAAAGAGATTTGTTCTTGTATAAAATGTCTTTGTTGTTCCATATTGTATATTTATGTGGCGAAAAATTATGCTTGTAAATCATTGACCATGCCAAAAAAACTTGTTTGTGGAAAACCGATAGTTTAACAGGAATTTTGTCCACATTATAATTACAACTTAAACTAAAATTTAAGCCACCAAATTTAGCAAAAACATAATGAGGAATAAAGTTCCAAACTGAAACAGGATTTTTAATAAAATGTTTAGCCCAATTAACTTTAAAAGTATTATGTAATGTAGTAAAGTCCAGTACATTGAGACCTCCAGACTCATAGCTGTTCATTACAACACTCTTTCTGATATAATGTGTACGGTTCTTCCAAAAGAAGTTAAAGAGCATACGATCGACATCCTTACAAATTTTGTTATCTACATGAAGGGATAGAGCAGCGTAAGTCAAACGAGATAAGCCCTCCGCCTTAGAAAGTAAAACTCTCCCTTTCAAAGTTAAATTTCTTTGCAGCCATCGATTTAACTTAGTTTGTGTTTTCTTAATCAGTGGAATGAAATTATCGAGCATTCTTGTTGTTTCATCTTTACAAATAACAAGGCCTAAATAAGTTGCTTTCATTTGGATCTTAATATTACAAATACTGGTTTCCATACAGTCCCTAACAGGTAAGAGTTGGCATTTGTTCACATTTAGTGTCAAGCCAGAAGCCTTTGAGTATTCATTTATAATGTTAAGAGCAATAGCTACTTGACTAGCATTCTTAAGAAAAATTGTTGTATCAACTTCTCTCTCAGCAATATGTATACCTTGAAGAGCACTATTTGAAATATGAAAAGCCAGAATTTGTGTACAAAGTAAAAACAAGTATGGCGAAATTGGGCAGCCTTGACGTATACCGCGCTTAACACTGAATCTCTGTGTAGTGCCATTTTTCATTTTAATAGAACTATTTGCCTTATTATATAATGTTTTAACACTGTTACAAAATAAATCCCCAAAGCCAAATTTTTTTAGACATAAAAATATAAAGTCATGTTCAATTGTGTCAAAGGCTTTGTAAAAATCCAAAAAGAGGATGAAAGGATCGTCAACTACGAGGTCAGAGTAGTCAAGAATATCTAGAACAAGCCTGACATTATTAGTGATGTGTCTACCCATCATAAAGCCAGACTGTGTCTCATCTATAATCGTGTCTAGAACATGTTTTATTCTTCTTGCTAGTATCAAAGCTAAAACTTTATAATCATTATTCAGTAAACAAATAGGTCTCCAGTTGTCAATATAAAGGGTATCCTTGTTAGGTTTAGGAAGTAATGTAATGAGGCCTTGAGTGAGACTTGGGGGGAGAGCGCCAATCTCTATGGCTTCCACATAAACTTGTAATAAAAATGGAGCCAACTGATCTGAAAACATTTTATAGAACTCGGTGACCAAACCATCAGTTCCTGGAGATTTATTAGTTTTGAGAGACGCAATAGATTTCACTACTTCCTCGACATCAAACGGAGTGTCACAAAAAAGTCTGTCTGACGAGTCGATGATTTTTGTGTTATTCACCGAGTCTATAAAGAGTGCAGCAGCCTCCGCAGTATAATTTGAATCATACAACTTTGCATAAAAGTCACCACAAAACATAGAGAGAATTTTTGCATCATCTATTATTGTACCATTAATGTTTAATTGATGGATTGTGTTGGATGTTGAGAGATGTTTTTCCAAACGAAAAAAATAGGCAGAATTCTGCTCTCCCTCCTCAAGCCATTTTTTCCTCGACCTAACAAACGCACCCTCGGCTTTGTGCCGATAAATTTCATCAAGGTCATGTTGGAGTTGTCTTAGCATTAGCTTATCTTCTTCATTAATCTGTTCTGGGGGTTGTTGGTAGATTGAGGTAATTTGTGCAATTATTTTTTCTTCTGCTACTTCCCTGGCTTTCGTCAATTGGGCTCCATACCTTCTTAAAAATTTACCTGCTTCAAACTTAAAAAGTTCCCAATTCAGACCATATGAACCCTCACTTACTGCCTTGCTAAAAAAAAAAGTATCAATCATCTTTGTAATTTCAGATTTTACAACAGAATCCCCTAAATGTAGATTGCTTTCGGGGCAATAACAAAACGATACCAAAGAAAAGAACGTGTGCTACAGCCGTCCCGCTATAAATGCTTGATCCGGGGGCCACAGTGAAATAAAGGCATATCGGTGACCCAAGTCGGGCGTGCCATCCAACCCATAAAATCGACTTTGTTGCCCCCCCCCCCCCCCCCCTTTTACCACGTGTGTGTGTGTATATATGTATGTATATATATATATATATTACTAGAATGTCATTGCCATCTAAGTTAAGCTTGTTCAGTCAGTGGTTAATGTTAGTTTAATGTCTTCTGTTAGCTTTTGCATTTGTCTATGTTGCGAGCTAACGTTAACACAAAGCTTCGTCAATTTTGGAAAACTTAGCGTCCTAATAAGTGCCCCGAGCTTATCTTGTTTTCATTTTTCATGCAGCATTTTGTGAACGGACACCCGTCTCCGGAGTATCCCAACCTTGTGCTTGCTGTACAAGTGTTGAACCAGACAAGGGAGCAGCTCGAAGGCTGTTAACCTTAACTAAATCCATGGCTAGGGTGACATAAATATTTTTTTTTTATGATGGACAAAAAATAACAATGACTGATCTGATGCTTTCAAAGACAAAAAAAACAACCCACTAATGTTTAGCTAGCTATAAACACCGAGGTTTAGCTAACTTGCTGACCTAACAGTAATCCTCATATTTTAACAAGACTAGACTAATATAAGTAAGAAAACTTACCCGGCAGTACAAGAGCACGACTGGTCCATAATGCTGTGCTGGTTTCATCTGAAGTATAGGTCATGGGGTTTTCTCAGATTTAGCGTGCGTCCTGTATGTTTCCCCTTCGCTGGCTAATTTAATATTATGACTATAACCCTCCACTGCATATTGTAAACCTTTTTGCCTCGATCTGGAGGATATTGCACTGGTATTGCTCCAAAAGAAATCACTAATACACGCCGGTGTAAGTCTTCCCATCACGGCTTGTGCTGTCGGAGTCATCAAGCTTGACGGACTAGCAACAGTAACTAAGGGGGGCGGAGCTTATGCGAAAGGTCAATTGCCCTTATCGTTAAATCCCATACTATTTAATATATGGTTATGCCCTAGTTTTGTTTTGTTTTTTATAAAGGTTATTATGGCATATATATATTTTTTAAACAAATGTGTGTGTGTGGGGGGGGGGGGGGGTGGGGGGTGTAGAGTATGTGTCTCAGATCGTTTTGAGATGATTTTTAACTGTTTTAGTTGTTTCTGTATCCTTAGACCAGTGGTTGGAGGGGTTGATTTTAATTTATACACAACACAGTGCACCCCTTTTGTGCTATATCAGATTGAGACCATGTTCCTAACTCTACAGAATCTACAGAGGAGCACTGTGGATCTTGGGGGAATACTGCAGCACAAAAGAAGACATACAGAGTGTGATGACAGAAGTCCGCAGATCGCTTGGAGAAGTATGCATGTTACATATGTTGCGTAGCCTTCACAAAGTACGTCACTAATACCTGACATGTCCTTTAATTGCACAGATCCCTATCGTGGAAACCGAGATAAAGAAAGAGACAGGGGAGTTGAAACCAGAGGACGAAGTGAGTGCCGCTCCAGCTCAGAAGCTGGTGACAGAGATGGGCACATATGTGACACAGAGTGCGCTCAGCTCTTCCAGGCCTTCCAAAAAAGATGAGGATAGGTAAGAAACGTCTTGGAAAATCTGCGTACTGTATTTTGTCAGCCCGCTCATTATCTGTTCTTGCTGTTCAGGCCTCCGCTGAGGGCCTTCCTGATGGATGGTGACTTTTATGTGGCTGCTTCTCTGGCCACTACCCTGACCAAAGTGGCTTTGCGCTATGTTGCTATTGTCCAGGACAAAAAGAAACAGAATGTAAGTTTGTTTTGCTTGCACTCATGAAACAATATATGTGTCCATCTAACGTCACTCTCCTTGTTAGGCTTTTGTAGCAGAGGCCATGTTGATCATGGTCACTGTGCTGCACCTGGGCAAGTCCTCACTGCCCAAGAAACCAATTACAGACGACGATGTGGACCGAATCTCACTGTGCCTCAAGGTCCTGTCAGAGTGCTCACCCCTCATGACTGACATCTTCAACAAGGAATGCCGCAAATCCCTGTCACATATGCTGACTGTCAGACTGGAGGAGGAGAAGCTTTCACAGAAGGTAATGCCTCTTGACTCGAAACCTGTTGACAGTAGACGCATGTGAATATTCCTATCCATCCACATCATTGAATTCTCAGGTATACATTATTTTGCCATCAAAGGTACTTTATCAGTCTTGTTTTTTTGTTTTGTTTTATAGTTTGACCTCAGTCACCCAAAAAAACAAAAAATAGCACCCAAATCACTGCTCTACTTGATGTGTTTCTTTTCCTAAAAAGCTCATTGTATGCACTTTTTGGTCAGAAACCAGTGTTTTTAGTGAAACCAAACCATGGTCTACGGCCAATTACAGAAGAACAGGAGAAGCTCTAAAACTTTTTTTTTTTCTGGTGAAAGCTTCTGCTCTTTCCTTAGGTAGTTTTGGTGCTTATTGTCAGAGAACACAAATATTCTGTGGGTCTTGAAATATCAGGCAAACTGTCTAAAACAGCTGGCAATATGGGGAACTCTGCTTTGAAAACGGCTGTCAGTGAATGAGAATAGATGCACCTTGAAAAAATATATACAAACCTCGGTTTTTGAACATAATCCGTTCCAGAAGGCTGTTCCAAAAGCGAATTGTTTGAAATCCGAAACAATTTTTCCCATTATAATTAATGTAAATAATTGTAATCCGTTCCAAGTCTTAGTATTTTATTTTATTTTTTTTTACTATTTTACACCATTAACTGCACTGTATACTGTTTACCATAAATAGAAAAGGGTAGAAATAGACACTGTTTTATTTTAATAGAAGATATCCTATCTAAAGTGATGAAAAAAAAAAAAAAGCACTTTCTTTGGACCTGTAGTGATTGGAACATAATTCACCCTCGGAACTTCGGGATGAGGGGAGCGTTCCGGGGGGGGGGGGGGGGGGGGTTGTTAGGATGAAAGGATGAAAGAGGAGTTAGCCTGTTAGCTTCCAGCTGAGTGAGAAGTTGTTAAGACCTAAAAAGCTGGCGTTTTATTGAAATCAGCTTCTCAGGTCTTAACAGCTACAGACCAATGATTAGGGGCTAATACACGATGCAAATCTTAAAAAAAAAAAAAAAAAAAATTAAATAAAAATAAAAAACCCGTCAGATTTACGTACATAACAGTGAACAACTCGGCTCCCGAGTGAGTCGCGTTCAGGTACGCTCAGCTCTTTTTCCCCAGTGAGTCGCGTGGTACGCTCTGCTTTTTCTCCCAAGTGAGTCGCGTGGTACGCTCGGCTTTTTCTTCCGAGTGAGTCGCGTTCAGGTACGCTCAGCTTTTTTCAGTTTGGTTGAGAGATGATTTTTTTTGGACGAGTTCTGAGACATAAAATTCTCAAATTTTCTGGTCGAAAACCGATTTGGTCGAGAACATAAGCGTTCGAAAACCGAGGTTTGACTGTAATTTGATGCCCCATTATGGCACACCTGTTATTTGGATTATGTTTAGTACAAATGCCATGTTATCTCTTTTTTTTTCTTTTTTTTTTCTCTCCCCGCTAACAGAAAGAGTCCGAGAAGCGTAACGTAACGGTGCAGGCAGACGACCCGATCTCCTTCATGCAGCTTACAGCCAAAAATGAGACGACCTCTAAGGAGGACCAGTTCCAGCTCAGTCTGTTGGCTGCTATGGGCAACACTCAAAGGAAGGAGGCTGCTGATCCCCTGGCTTCAAAACTCAACAAGGTACTCATTTCTGCTTCACCATCAGATGATGGGCATTTCCAAGCTGATTAACAACTCACATCACTAATGAGCAACAATCTTTTCACTTTGTTTTTGTTTGTGCCCTTTTAGGTGACCCAGCTGACAGGTTTCTCAGACCCAGTTTATGCTGAAGCCTATGTCCATGTCAACCAGTATGACATTGTACTGGATGTGTTGGTAGTCAACCAAACCAGTGATACGCTCCAGAACTGCACCCTCGAGCTCGCTACTTTAGGTAGTTTCTCTTCACTGTCAGTCATCTTTGCTTTATTGTGTCGGTTCTCTTATAAAATTCATGTTTCCACAGGTGACCTCAAGCTGGTTGAGAAGCCTTCCCCACTTACTCTGGCCCCTCACGACTTTGCTAACATCAAGGCCAACGTCAAAGTGGCTTCGACTGAAAATGGCATCATCTTTGGCAACATAGGTAAGAAAGTTGTAAAATTCCACAAGACATTGTCATTACAGTGTTCCCTTGTTTTCCGCTGGGGTTAGGTTCCAAAAAATACCCGCAATAAATGAAATCCGCGAAGTAGTTAGCTTTATGTTTTACAACTCTTATAAATGTTTTAAGGCTCTAAAATCCCCGACCGCACAATTTATACACTTTTCTCATTGAGGCATTTATATGTTCTCACATTTCTCTCTTGTTCAAACATTGACAATGTTCAAACCTTCACAAATTTTATAAAATGGGTATATTACTGTAAAAAAAATATGCAAAATTGCACTTAAAAAAAAATCCGCGAGACCGCGAAAAGTGAACCGCGTTATAGCGAGGGAAGACTGTATAGTGCTTCCCAAACTCTTAACACCATGTACCACTTCAAAAAATGTGAGACCGCCTCACCAGAACTGTATTGGATAAATATATAAAAAGGCTAAAGTTCTATACGGCCCCACTAGTCTAAACACGGTATTCTGATTAATATTGAATTTGTGACGAGTTGAGCAGCAAAATCCACCCATTTATATCCATCTAGGGGCAGCCATTTGCCATAGTTGCTCAGGCCTCAGGTAACAACCAATCATGGTTCAGCTTCAGGAAACAGGTTAGCTGTGATTGGTCGTTACCTGAGCTCTGAGCAACTGTGATGTAATTTTAAGTCGACAGCAAATGGAAGTTCACGACAAAAATGGCTGCTCCCTAAGATGAATGAAAACGTATATATTTTGCTGCTTAATTAATATCCCACAAACACAATATAAATCAGAATGCCATGTTTAGACACAACATATTGTAAGAATATATTTGGGTTAAGCCGCCGTGACATTATGCACAGTTTGAGCATATCAGTCAATGATTCTCTGAATGTCACTAGGGGGAGCTCACATATCATTAGTGGTACTTGTGACATATGTTGGTGCAACATGAAGTTTTTCTGCTTTGTCTACAGTGTATGATGTGTCTGGAGCCGCAAGCGACCGGAACTGCGTTGTTCTCAGTGACATCCACATTGACATCATGGACTACATCCAGCCAGCATCCTGTACGGACGCTGAATTCAGACAGATGTGGGCTGAGTTTGAGTGGGAAAATAAGGTGAGCTTTGGAATTCTGCTCGACGCTGGCGTTTATGACAGCTTCTCCAGTTGTACTATCTGTCTGGTCCATGAACTTTCAGGAAATGTACTGATTTATGTATCAACCAATGATCTGTTTTTACTCCTGGTAGGTGACAGTGAACACAAACATCACTGATTTGAACGAGTACCTCCAACATATCCTCAAGTGCACGAACATGAAATGCTTGACTCCAGAGAAGGTTTGTTGTCCCCTAAGTGAAAGGAAATCAAAATAATTATAATTCTTCTGCTGATTGTGATGCATTTAGTCCTGCTGTGTGTCACTTCAGAATAATTATATGCCAACCCGTTGGACATATGCAAATACTATTGTTTTTAAAATATTTTTATATTTGCCTCTGGTCAACCAGGCATTGTCCGGCTTCTGTGGTTTCATGGCTGCCAACCTTTATGCCCGTTCTATTTTTGGCGAAGATGCCCTGGCGAATGTCAGCATCGAGAAGCCCATCCACCTGGGACCTGATGCACCTGTCAATGGACACATACGCATTCGGGCCAAAAGTCAGGTGGGTCATGCTGCTTCAATATGTCTACCGTTAATTGTCTTGTCAAGTAAACTATTAATGTAATGTAGAGTGCTATTTGTCTTATTAAAGATGTTACAGAAATGTTGTTTTTTGGGGGAGCATTATAACAGATTTAATGGTGTTTCAAATCATTGCAAAGGTGAGATATGATTTGAGATGCACGCATTTTGAGGTAACTCTGTGTTACAGGGGATGGCCTTGAGCTTGGGCGACAAGATCAACCTCTCCCAAAAGAAGGCAACACTCTGAAAGAACTTGTAGTGCAACTTGACCCATCTGACTTTGTAAAAGTCAGACAATCTATGTATTATTCCTTCTGCTCCCTTGCATCTCTGCACCTTTACCACTCTGGATGGTCAGTTCGCTTCTGTGCCGTTTTTTTTTTTTTTTTAATTATATATATATATATATATATATATATATATATATATATATATATATATATATATATACATAAACATAAACGCAACACTTGTCTCTAATATCTACTAATTTCTGGTTCATTTTAAATAAATGTCCATTAAGTGATCCACGTAAAATGTACTGTATTCATTTGTTCATTTATTGATATGCTGTATCCAAAATGATTGTGTTTCGGGGTTAAATGCACAGTTCATATTTTTCACCTTAAATGCACCAAGTTACCGGGTACTTGACCACTAAGAAACAAAGTTGGAAGATATACTTCATGGTCATACCCTGTTTTACTCATATATTGGATAGTTATTTGCTATAGAGAAGCATGGGTCTTATTAGGAGGAAGATTTTGATAAAAGCCTTATTTGTGCACATTTGTTTTAAAGGCCCAGTATGCCGGTTTCACTCAGGAAAATGCACTTTTTAAATACAGGATGTACACACTTTAACTTTCTCTCAGTCTACAAATCTGGGTTTATGTTAATCTTTGGTGGTGAATTTGTCCTAAACCCCCACCTCCCCAGCCTGTATTTTGTCATTTTGTGTTTGTTTTGTAAACAGCGGGACATTTCTGTGGAAAGACAGTGTTTACACCCCTCCAGCCAATCGCAGAGCGGGGGGTGGCGTGTCGCAAACGGGGCCGGGCGAATGTGTCGGCTGCGTGACGTCACTCCCGCGGCAATTTGAAAGCACGCACGGATTATTATTTTCACTCACTCACTCATAGAAGCTTACGTGTGTGAATGAGTGAGTGGAGAAAAAAAAAAAAAGTCCGTGTGTGCTTTCAAATTGCCGCGGGAGTGACATCACGCAGCCGACACGTTCGCCCGGCCCCGTTTGCGACACGCCACCCCCCGCTCTGCGATTGGCTGGAGGGGTGTAAACACTTTTTTTCACAGAAACGTCCCGCTGTTTACAAAACAAACACAAAATGGCAAAATATAGGCTGGGGGTGTGGTGGTTTAAGACAAAATCACCCCCACACGTTAAGAAAAGCCCAGATCTGTAAATTGAGAAGTAGTTTGTTTGTTTAAATCCTGTATTTAAAAACTGCATTTTCCTGAGTGAAACCGGCAGACTGCGCCTTTAATATATTGATTGTGTGTAATATTTTTACTTAGAACACTGAGTGAAAAGAAGATACAGTAAAACATAACATTGTAATAAATGTTAAAACCAAAATGTCTGCTAGAATTTGGGGTGTGGCATTTATTAATTAAATGGATGATTAATTGGAATATCTTGAGTTATGTTGAGGGATTTCTTTTGGAAAGTTGAACTCATGCATTAGTTATTTTTTACAGCTTTTATGACAACAGAAAGGCCCTTTATTTACAGCATATCATAGTCACAAAATAAAATTCATGTGACTTGCAACCAAACCAACAAGATTACAGTAGGTGACATTTTTGGGTTAGGGGGAATTTTGACACGGGGTGAATTACACGTGAAGCTGCATAGCTGTGGAACTAACTGCAGGCTGTAATTGGAATTCCTCACATGCCTGATATGTTGCACAGCGTGAGGCTGGTACGGATTCTCCTGTCATGGCGCAGAAATTCACAGTGACCACATGAAATACAAACCTCCTGTCCGATTCCTACTCAATAACCTGCGAGAAAGAAAGCCCGTAATTTCTGTTTCCTCGTTTGGACAGACGCAATCGCGGCGTTTTAGCTTAGACTGAGTCAAGAGACACGAGATGGCGTCACAGTCTTCAGTGAAGTTTGTCAGATTTGTCAAACTGGCGTTGTTGACATGCCTGAGGTCACAATCGTCACATGGACGGACTAAACTTAAGCATCAGTGGAAGTAGGATTGATGCTCTCAAAATTATTCATATGGGGCAGCAATGTGGAAGATGAATCAGTACTTTAAGTGTCTTTTTGTTTTCTCCACACAAGAATGAGGTGTGCAGGCTGCTGTTTGTGGACAGCTAATGCGATTGCGTGACGTGACATTAGTCTCAGGACAGGACAGAGCTGCAGGACTGCACGTGCACGCGCTTACGCGTGAGTGCAATTATATGCACAGTGGGAGCCCCTATCGACAGTTGCGGGTACTACATTGACGTTTACTTCTCCGGTATCCACTCCACATCTTGTTGAGCGTCGCAGGCAGTCAGGCAGTGTTGTCGAGCTTCAAACACGGTCACACGTATGGACCGGCGCCCGTAGCAACCTCCGGGACTCCTCTGTGTTCCTCCTCGCCACCGACGAGCCCGTTTCGACATCTTTCTGTGGGGGCTCCCTCTCTCTCTCCAGACCGCGTAAGGCCTCCCCGGGGGAAGAGGAGAAAAGTGGGGCTTGGTGTGGCGAAGGCGGTGGCGGCGAAGTGTCCTCGATGGCAGGCTGGAAGGACGGCTCGGTGCAGGAGAAGTACCGTTTGGTCGTGGTCGGAGGCGGCGGGGTGGGGAAATCGGCCCTGACGATCCAGTTTATTCAGGTCAGTGAGGCTGCACTCCCTCCCTCTTTGGGTGCCCAAAACACGGCGAGAGGCCGGACGGAGCCCCATGAAGCGGCCACCGGGGTGGTAGGGGTTTGTTTTCTTCGCCGCTACTTTGCAGAGGCCTGCAGTAACTTAGCAAAGGCTTGCTTGTTTGCAAAGATTCGAAATCTTGTTTTGGATTATGGCTGTCAGATACACTGCGTCGACGGCTGACATCTCCGGTTAGTTAGCACTTCTCTACTTACAAGAAAAGGGGAAGTTGATTTGAAGCAATGGTGGCAAAAGTACTCACACGCTGTACTTGGGTGGAAGTAAATACTGATTTACTTAAGTATGAAAGCCAATCTTGACACTGACTTTATTCACATATGAAATAAATTAATCCCCATTTACATGAATACAAATGTAATTAATCCGGTACAGCCCGTGCCAAAAAATACCTGTTGTTGATGTTGTTATTATTATTATTATTATTATTATTATGACACAATAAGGGGAGAAAAACGTATGTAGCCTACACAAAATAGTGATACCAAGTTTAATTAATCCTGTGCAAAAACTCGTACAAATTAACTTTGCTGATTGGAATGAATAAAAATGTGTTTATCCTTTACAACCCCTGAAATTAAACCACAATTTTTTTTCAAATAAAACCTATTTTGATGACTCGACACAATAGAGACAAGCACTTAATAGTGCATGCTTGTAGTGAAAAGAAAAATACTGGACCCACTATCATAAATGGGTTTCCATGACTTTTTGTACAATTGTGTGAACAAAATATGCTAAATTAGCTATACTTTTACTACTAGAAGCTCATGTTTTAAAGACAACCCATTCACTGAGGAAATCAAAAAATTCTCTGAAATAAGACTATGGATGAGGAAATTGCTTCTCTGAATCTGTTGCTATTTTTTATGCACCCTGGCTGACCTTCCTCCATGTCGACCGACGTTACCTCTCTCTTTATGTCTTTTTATGTGGCGGTGTCATCTCCTGAGGTTGAATAAGGTAGCAAGAATATTTTGACAAACTTCATATATCTTTTTGAATGTAGGGAGTAAAAGTAAAAAGTCATCATCAAAATAAATGTTGAAAGTACATTTACTGTACTAATCTACTAAGAACAAAAACAAAGTACAGTACTGTATTTGTACTTACCATCACTGATTTCAAGAGTCTATAGCTTTTTCATGTTTTATCCTTCAGTTGAGTTTTCATGCCACTGCTTTCAAGTTACAGTGTAGGTGAACCAATAAAAACGTAAAGGTAAAAGTTGCCCTAAAGTTGCCTTTTGCCTTTTGCTACAGCCTACAAGCTACAAGTCCACAGCTAAATCACATGAGAAATTTGCTCACACACGGGAGGGGCACATTTGTCTTGCTTGACTGATTCCACGCAGGCAGCAGCACAAAGTATCCAAGAAAAGATGATTTTGAGTTCAGATACTTCCACAAAATGCAAGATGGCGTGAACCCCCTATGGTTCTTGGAGACCACCCACCTCTCCAATGATAATAGACATAGAACTTTACATACTGTCACATTTGTGTGAAAGATGCACCCAACTGGTTGCATTCCAACACTTCGCAGGCTTAGCGGCCTTGCTTCGACCTTCCTGGCCCTCATCATGGTCGTTGCGTTACCCCCACCGTTCACAAAAACACACACAATATGACAAACCTTGCCCTTTGCAGTGTGTATGTGTGATAGCACCACTGATGTCTTGCTCTTGCGTCCGAGAGACTAGACTGCAGGCAGCTGCATGTCTCTACACTGTCAGACAATGGTGGGCTGGCACACGTTTCAGAGTGGGGGGTGAAAAGCTTCTGGTGAATGTGTGTTGGTGTGAGGGGGAGTTGTCTAATGAGGGTTCATAAAGCTCATTAACTGCATACCAAGTAAAAAGCGATCAGATAGCTGTGGCCCAGATTCTTGCCGTAGCCCATTGACCCTGCCGCCCCACACATAGGGAGCTTTTAAAGAACAATGTAAAAGTTAACACCAGCTAATTAAACATCCCATGTTGCGATTCGGTAGGGTGAACACATGCTGCAAGTATCTCATAGTAAAGATTACTGGTATATTTGATTGTATGGTAACATATTTTCAACTGAGCTGAAACAATTCATCAACATTTATTACAAAAAAAAAAGTTAAACCAAATTGTCTAGTACCTCAAAGATTTGCAGTAACACAGGCTAATGTAGTATCTGCAGACACACTACTACTTCTACTCCATGTAGAAATAAGTTCCTGTGATGGTGAGGAGCCAGGAGGAAAGAGTCCGTAAAATGTCCCCCAAAAAGGTTTTAGGTAAAACAGAACGAACAGATTACAACAGCATGTCTGTGCTCACCAACACAAGGTATCTGTGTTAGCGAAGTGGTCAAGGATAGACAAAGCTTTCACTTTATTGAAAAATTTGTAACTAAACGAACATTTAACACATTTATACACAAGTTTCTACAACCATAGTTAAAGCTACTCTATGTAGGTTTTCCCAAAAAAATATCTTAACTATAGCCTTTTTATTTGACCATTTATGACTGAAACATATTCTAATTAGTAGATGAACATCTTCGCTGTTCACAATGGGTACTCCTACAAGACTCTGGCCAATATTATTTAGGAAGCGTCCGGCCCGAATCCTTCGAATTTCCCGCCCTCTGTCTGCGGGATGTGACGTCATGCGTGTCATCGTCAGTTGTTTCCTGTCGCGCGAAGACGGAACTAGTACAGATTTTCGCTGCCCCAGACACCCGCTGTTACTCCGCGGAAGGCTGCTCAAAAAAAAAAAAAAAATGAAAACAATGTCAAGTGCCAAGAAAAAAAAAAATCTAAACTTGATAGTGACCGACGTCGGGCAAGACCGAGAGTGAACATTGGTTTGACATTTCAGCGGTGGAGAGAGTTGAGATCGGACTTGGATTAGAAAAGTGATTCACAGCTGGCTTTCTTTCTACTCCAAAAGGTAAGAAGCGAGTATCTTGACATTTAGAAGAAAATGTGTTGTTTTCAAATAGCAGTAACCTCAAGATCGATCACTTCTCGGTCATAACTATTGGGGTGAAAGTGAGGTGGACGGCAACATTTAGCGTGAAAGGGGCGGCAAAGTTGAATGAAATAGAACAGAATGACTTTATGAAAAACACGTTCCATTCCGGGGCGTTTCAATCAGGCTAAATGTCGCCTTATTTTCCTCCGTGAAAACAGCCTATTGTAGCTACATTATGCTAACGGAATGTGAACGGTACTACTGAATGGCGATAACATTCACGGCCATATCACACTAAGTAGTGAATGGGTCTATATGTTTTTCACAATCGTCAATTTCCATAAATGACAGCCCACCTTTCGGCTAACGCACAATGACGCTAGACTGGGGGCGACATACACTAATAATGACTAGAATCAGGTTGACGTCCGTCGAGCGGGGTGACTATGTAACTGCATATTAACATCGGAATGAGGTCCAATTAATTGACGTAATTTGCACATCGTTTTGGAGTACAGCACAGGACTGGACTTCGACCGACTAAAGCAATATGATCTGCACGTCCCGTCGACATCGATTGTTTAGTGAGGATCGAGAGTCTCATCCCGTGAAGTGGCCAGCTTTGTATAACATTATAAAACTTCTTACCTCTGAAAACATAGATTAATTGGATATGAAGATCCCAGTCTTCAGTGTTGAGGTCGTGCACGTACGCGTGCGCGCAGCGTGTACGAGCGTGCAGTTTGTTTTCGGCCACAGGTGGCAGTCGAGATTTGAAATTTTAAATCTTACATATAGCTGCTTTAACATCCAGGCGCTCACTCAACACGCATACTGGCTAACCCTGGGGTTACACCGGATGCGTGTGCGTTGCGTCTGCGTTGCGTTTCGGCGAAGCAGCCGATACGTTTCCATTCATTCAAATTGTTCTAATACACCGGCTGCGTGTGCGTTGCGTGTCGACTGCATCTCAGCTGTGTCGTGCTGGAGCCCTCCGCACAGATAGACCTGTTTTATATTTTTGACGGATGACGCATCCGTCGGCCCCGTCAAATGGCAAGCTAGCGCAGAACACATCGAGCGGGATAGGAAGACCGACGCAGTTTCAAAATAAATTTCTGGTTACTTTTCAGAATAAAACACTTGCCAGCTCCTATTTCGCAATCATGTCAGCAAAACGTCATAATGCTTAACGCTTAATTCACTGTTTAAACACCGGAGAACATGGACAAGGAGAGATTTATAACCGAGGTAGAAATCAACATAATTAGATATGAAACTGCACATCCTTTTTCTAAAGACAACTTAAAAAGGAATGCTGCATGGAACGTCATAGCAGGAGTGGACGGCGAGTTCAATCAAAGAAAGTCCACCTCACTTTCTGCTCCTCTGTTGAGCTCAGACTTTCTGTCTCTTTGTCGTTGTTTTTAATGCCACATTATCGCGCGCGATCACGCGAGACACGGCGGGAAGTTGTCGGCGACGGGGGTGCTGCCGGACCGCAGTTGTGCGCAGCCAGTTTGAGTTGGACAAAAAATTGACGCGTCCGGAGCAGGCAGTCAAGATGCAGCGGAATGGAGACGCAACGCACATGCATCCGGTGTAATCCCGGGGTTACAGTTAGTGTACAGCCCGTCGCTATCTTGACTTCACAACAACTAACTGCACTCTCATTCACTGACACCCACATCACTCACCAAGCCAGGCCGGACTTTTAAAAGCCACACACTCTCAAAGTCACAGAAACGTGAGGATTGCAACACCAAATGGACAGCTAGGAGCTGCACCACACATGCACATATTGTTGTTTAGTAATGCAAAATCAGTTATTAGTTGATTTAATGAACTCAAAAAGCTTCCTAATTTCCTACAGTTGCCACAAGATGGTGGCAAAGCACTATTTTTCTATTAGACTGGGGTATGACGTGACTTGTTTGAAATGAGCGCATATCCCTGACTCCAACATAGTCGCTTAGCAGCAAGATGCCACAAGATGGTGGAAAACAAAATTTTAATATTAGACAGTGCATGGCTTGAATAAATTTTGATTTTAAGAGTAAGTTTTAGATTTTATGTGCTGGCCAAGAAATTGTATTAGGAAAGTTTGCCTATGAAAACAATTGCATCTTGATGTTCAGTTGGTTTTGAACTTTTGACAAAAAGATTGAGAATGTGCTATGTTGAGAAATAGCATTTATTCAGTTTAATTTACAGATTTCTGTATTTACTGTGCCTCACTTTTAGAGCTAATAATCACAAAATAGTTGGTGTAATTGATTTGAGGTGCTATTGTTTCACTGCATAAAAAATAATAGTCATTGTGTCATACAGATGTTAAATCCAATAGCATATAGTGTTAGTACATTCAAAACAAGGCCTGACAATGTTCCCCAAAAATTTCTCACATGATATAATTTGAAAAGTAAACAAAGTATGAAGGCCATGAGGTTTAGAGCCCAGACTGTGTGCGCTTGGGATCAATACATCCTCTCTCATTCTCCTGTGGCGTAAACCACGCTGTAAAAGTGAGCGACGAGGAGATGTTGACAGCATGAGGAAGTGTAAAACCTCTTCCGAGCTCTCCTGCCAGGGGAGAAGACCTAACAGCTGCTCGTGAAGTGGAGGCTTTCCCCGAGAACTGCGCAAAGTGTTTGGGTGGGAGGTAGGAGGGGTATGGGCCAGTCTGGGTGGGATGATGTTAGTGGTCATGGACCATGTGGAATTTGGCCCTTTGGCAAAGGAAATCACTCAACTGTTACTGCACGTACACGTAGGACCTCCTCAATTTGGATGGAAAAATTTGGCCTGCTTCCTGAATCAGTGGAACGTGGGTGTAGGTGCCGGAATCTTGGCAGAGTGGTTTGCCAAAATTATAGAGTACTTAACAGACTTTTAGTATTAATTTTTAAGAAGTGTTAAAAGTTTCGTGTTCTGTCTTCAAGATGAACAGAACACAGAGAGAAAATATGACCATTAGCAGCAACAATAATAGGTGCACTTGAACAATATAATGATAGATAGTCGGGCTGAACAATTAATCAAATACAAATCAATATCGCAATGTAGTAGTATAGTATAATCATGCAATTTTCAAATGCTCCAATCTTTTTTTTTCTTTCTTTTTTTCTTTTTGAAAGTTTGAAAATTGTCTCGGTTGGTGTGTTTTTGACTACAATACTAGCAAGAGCTGTATCAAAAGTAAATGTTCAGTTATGGTCAGTACACTAACAATATGTTAAATAATTATCGAGGTTGACATTTGCAGTAGTAGTTTTGACTAGGGATGTGCTCAAAAAATCGATATGGCAATATATCGTTGTGGGCCTCATTACAATACGCGTATCGATACGCATGTGTCAGAATCAATATTGCTCATTAACTTTAAATAGGCAGTTAACGGTTTGCCTTTGCAGCTTGCATTGTACCTAAAAAATAAAAACCTGCAGCGTCTTTGAAGTTAATTGCCTTCAATTAATGCAAAAATAGCTCACCGGTGATTGGACACTGTGTCTTGCCAAGAAAAATGAAAGCAGAGGAAGAATATCAACATTTATTTACTTAAACTTAACATGGCACGTGTCTTAATGTACCAAATTTTGTATATTTTGTTTAAAAACTAAATAGAATTTGTTACATGGAAAAAAAATGCTGTTTTTATCTCCCCAAATATTTCAAATGAGCACATTTTAGAGCTGTAATTTGAATAGTTTGATATTTTTGCTCAAATTTGCCCATGCCTATTCAGAAAGTTTCCCGGTGTGTCTGTGAAAGCTACTCCTTGCTCTGCTGTGTGTGCACATTTAGACCAGGTATGCCGCTTGGTAAACCAGATGAGCTGCAGCATAACAAACATATCCTTTAGGTATACATATGACTGTTATTATAAAATGCAAGAAAATTAATGTAATATATAGGGATACGTATCGCCTTGAAGCTCAAGTATTGGGATACATATGTATCGCGATACGTATCGTATCGTGACCCCTGTATCGTGATACGTATCGTATCGTGAGGTAGGCAGCAATACCCAGCCCTTGTTTTGACAAGGTAACCATGTACAATTTCATGGACACCTGAAATCTGGTCCTGATGCACAATTAAGCAGAATGCCAAAGAAACTCTTCAATGTGCAGCCTAAGTTAATTTAGCAGTAGAACAAATGTAATAAGTCTGGATCTTGATATAATTTCTCAATGTGATATAATAAGTAAACACGATTACAACTAGTTTAGTGCTTGGATGCCACGCCCCAATCAGTCAGAGAGAAAGGGGGGGGGGGGGGGGGAAAAAAAAAAAAAAAAAAAAAAAAAAGAGTGCTGAGGCAGGGATTTGAGGGCAAGATAAGCATATAAAAGAGGATGTCGCTGGAAGCTATAGAGTGGTGGTGGGTCCTGTTGGTCACCCGGATCCCAAGCAGTTGTCTCAATCTGAGATAGCAGTGGCATGACACACCATTGAGTCATCTGACAAATGTGGAGCACAATTTTGTTTAATGTGACGCCTTTGAGGGAGGAAGCCTCTTAGTACGGGAAAGTGTGACTCACATTGAGGACTGCATGTGGGGTAGTGTGTGTCAATGTCACTTGGTTGCTTTTACAGAAGAAATGTTACTACTGGATGTTGTTTGATCTGGTTCAGGCACATCACTTGATGATTTTCGTAGACCTCGGCTGGATTTGCTGGATACACACATACTTAATGTTTCACACATTTAAAATATGTATACATTTCTTCATTCATTCTGGGGTTCGATTGTCTGCAACGCCCCAGCTCTGTGGTGTTATTAATATTGATCTGCAAAGTCGAACACAATCTGTTATGTGATCGTTGTTGACTTCCAAGTTGCAATATAAAAAGGAATTTAGTTCAATTTAGCAATGTGGATTAATTTTATTGTTAATAATGCAAAATCAATTTGAATGTGATTACTCTATTGTAAAATCTACACACATAGGATTTTTCAAATAAGATGATTAAAATAAATTGTGACAGGGCCCACACATAAAACGATTTTTGGTCATATTGCTCCAATAATCTCAACACAACACCTCACACATTAAGATCCTATTCAACCACCGGTCTAGAATCCATTCCTTTTGAGGCAGAACTGTCCCATGATCACATGATATCACAAATATGATTAGACACTTCCAGATATGCGCCAGTGGTTGCTGAGTGTTTCCGAATGGACCAGAGGCGGCAACATTGTAAGATGTGGTATTGACAAGAAAAAAAATGCTTTAGAAAATACTTCCTGTCATCTGGGGAACTCACTTTTATACAAAAAAAAAAAAAAAAAAGACTTTGGGTTAGGATGTATTTTTTATTATTATTATTTTTTAATTTACTGCTGCATCCTTGTTCGTCAGTCAGAGTGCTTCTTTAATTGGCTACATTCTTTTCACGTCAGTCGGCGGAGAAAAAAGGCTCGACAGTTGGCTTTCCCCACACACATGAAGATTTTTGGTTGACTCGTAAATATTGAATAAGTGTGAGATGGACGGCCCGACTGGTTTCACGACAAATTCCACTCTTAATGCACCAAAGGTCAAAGGATAATCATTTAGGACAATCTTATTCTCTGTCTAAGTATTCACCAATTTTCCTTGGCATCTACATCATAAAATTAGTTTGTATATCATTTCTAATTAATTATAATATTGCGGGCGGCACGGTGGTTGACTGGTTAGCACGTCCGCCTCCCAGTTCTGAGGACTCCTGTTCGAGTCCAGGCTCTGGCCTTCCTGGGTGGAGTTTGCATGTTCTCCCCGTGCCTGCGTGGGTCTTCTCCGGGTACTCCGGTCTCCTCCCACATTCCAAAGACATGCATGGCAGGTTAATTGGGTGATCCGAATTGTCCCTAGGTGTGCTTATGTGTGTGGATGGTTGTTCGTCTCTATGTGCCCTGCGATTGGCTGGCCACCAGTCCAGGGTGTACCCCGCCTACTACCCAGAGCCAGCTGAGATAAGCTCCAGCACCCCCCGTGACCCTTGTGAGGAATAAGCGGTCAAGAAAATGGATGGATGGATATAATATTGCTCAGATTGTACTGTACTGTATTGTGAGTTGTGAGATATTTTTTTCCATTGTTGCTTTAAGTTCTATTTCTGGTTTTAAGTTTAACAACAGTTACCTTTCTGCAGTCGGAGTGCAAAAGACACAGAAAAACACATTTGCTCACTGAGCTGAAGTGACGTGAGATGTCAGCAAATCTCGTGAGAGTCACATGAACTTATTTGACTTTTAGAGGCTGATTTTTCCAGGAAATGTTGGTCAAACTCTTAAATTGAACCATTGAACCAAATTTGGAGGTTCCACTGTAATTTGTGATGTCGGATTATGTTCTGTTCCCTTCCATCCAAAACACTATTAAGTAGGGGTGTTAAAAAAATCGATTCGGCAATATATCGCAATACTACAGCACGCAATTCTCGAATCGATTCAATAGGCAGCCGAATCGATTTTTTAACATCCATTTTTGATGAAAATATATTCAACAAAACGTCTAATTTTCACACCTTAAGCATGGAAGAATGTTATATTAATGGAACATTAAGCCTTAATATTTTTATTTCAATGCTGTTCTAACATGAAAAAGGTTACAACCTGTTTGTTAAAAACAGTGGCTCACAATTATAACACTGAAGTTTGAGATCAATAAATAATACATTTTCATACAAATCGTACAGTGTACATGTACAAGAATGGTATTTTCTAAATTGAGTAAAAAAAAATCGTAACAATCGACTTGTAAATTCATATCGGGATTAATCGGTATCGAATCGAATCCTGACCTATGAATCGTGATACGGATCGAATCGTCAGGTACTAGGCAATTCACACCCCTACTATTAAGATACTAGCCATTCACTCAACGAGTATAAATTATTTTCAGAGATCCGGTGCCGTAGTAAGTTGTTGAAAGAAGCTCAATAAGGACAGTCCTCCTTTGGCATCTAGACACAAGGTGAAGGTATGATAGAGAGAATCATTGCACGTGAAACTACACCACGGGGGCCCATTTTAGGAAATGGACTTTGTAACCTTTTCTTCTGACCTAGTGATACTGTCACATGCCATACTGCTGAGTGCGAGAAAGCCCACTTATATACTCTCGTCTCATTTTCTTCATTTACTGTAAAGCATTAACATTTCTCTGTTAGAGCAGAGTGGACCGCAATAAGACCTTTTGTGGTTAGTGTGGTCTGTCTGTACTTGCATGTGTTTCCTGTGAGCTGATGAACAAAGTGTTTAACTCAGAGAAGGCCCCCTGTTAATTCGTCGTCAAGATTCGAGGCCTGAAAGTCATCCTGTGGCCATAAAAATACTTTTGCTGAAATTGTGCTTGTGAGTGGTCCACATTTGTGGCACACAGTATGTATTTATCAAGTTCAAGTGTTTCATTTTCTGTTTTATGTAGTCCCGTGAGAGAGTGAATTGACCCGTCAATACATTGATTGAGTTTAAAAAAGATGGGTTCAAGAGCTAAAGAAATCAATCCAGTGAATGTACTTGCCAAATAATATTAGTGTGCAGAAAAATCATGTACAATGGCTTTATCCATCATTAGTGTTTCAACATGTCAGCTGGTCCGCAAGTATAATAACTACAGACGTAGACAATCGGGATTTAAAAAAAAAAAAAAAAAAAATCATGGTTAATGATCAATGACCTCAATTATAATTGCCCAATTCCCCATTGATTGCAGTATTCTGTTTCAGCATCAGTTGAATACTGCTGTAGAACTGATTGGAGTGGTTTCAGCCTGGTGTCATGCATCACGTCTAAATGTGTGCTGATGCTTGCTGGATATTAGGCCGCTATATGCTTGCATCTTGTGTTCTTAAAATATTGAGCAGAGCACATTTATCAATTTGTTTCTAATGCCTGCGAATGCCAAACAACTATGATGGATTTTACCCCAAGTTGTGAACTTCTTTGAATATTTAAATGCATATTCACAAATTCTGAGATGTGATCGGCTGTACTCGGGTGTAATGAAAACATTCCTTTTACTGAGGTAATATACTTGAACCTGGCAAAATGCCATGCAGCATACCAAAGGAATGTACACTCTAAAGGGAGTTCAGGATCTGTAAAGACACTCCCACCCATCTGGTAACACTCAAGAGACTAGCTGGTCGCTCCTTTTACTGCAAGATAATGAGAAACTAATGAGTATCCAGGGAGGAATGCCACTCTGCACATGCTACAATACAAACACACTTGTGTTATTCAACACACAGTCTATGGCCACACCATTAGGAAGTAGGTACCCTATTCAGCCAGTTAAAAATGGATTGTTTTTGCAATGCAGAAATAGAAATAGACTGGAAAATAAATATCAATATTGTCCATTTGAAGAAACACAAGTATGTGCAGTACTTTACTTCAACGTATCTAAAAATCGCTCTAAAGTGAAAATAAATGTCTTCTAACTAGGGGTGTTCCAAAAAATATCGTCTGCGATATTACCGGTGTATTTTTTTAGCTGATAAAAATTGGACATAGTACACGAGTTGTTCGCTGCTGCACAAAAAAAACAATGTAGGAGCGTGTGCAAGAGCTGCAGCCAGTTCTGTTGCGTTTTCAACAAAGTAGGAGTGAGCGTCGTTGTGTGGAGGCTGTTTTGCTACAAGAGGTCAGATATAATGTTAAAAAAATAAACAACAACGAAAAAACAATCATTTGCAAATCGTGCTGGAAAACAAACTGTCGCCGTAAAGTTAAGAGTACAGTATGCGGAGGACATATAGCAGCTCGTGTGGTTGGGGGTAAACAAAAGTTCGTTAATTACTGGAGTACTCTTGATTGGACGCACTCCTTATGAGACAAAAAAAAAAAAAAAAAAAACTGACGGTGGTTGGTTATACTGAAGTGGCCGCGTATTGTTTGGCCAATATCAACAATCCGCGGTGTTTATTTTACCGTGGCCGGTAATTCGCCATCTAATTCACGTGAGTTTGTGATGCTAATCGACCGCTAAGCTAATATGCTCTCGACGAGAAGGCGTGCACGTTTTTTCGATCGCGCAACGCCCGATGTACGAAGCATGACGCCACAAACTGGCTGCTACTGTATCATAGGCGACCCCCCCCAACAACACGAGGCTCAACCACACAGGAGAAAATAGTGGACTTTTTTGACTCGTGCAATTTGCCACTGACTTCTGAAGCTATGTGCTTTCATTGTATTTGCTCAGTAAATGTCCTTTAAGCAGTTATTTACAATTTGCAGGGTAAACACCGTCTGGCCTGTTTTTATTTCCATTTTATTCCATTACAGTTCGTATATTTGCGCTTAGTTTACATTTCAATTGTGGAAAACAATGGTGGCTTAAATATTGTTGCTGCAATAAAAGTGCTATTATTCTGAAGCGTGAATCACAAATCTATTGTTCAATAATTATTACCAATATCGTTAAAAATATGGTCACCGCAAATTTCTTTGAAATATCGTGATATAATTTTTAGGCCATATCATCCACCCCTACTTCTAACTTTGACTTACCACAAAGAAGATTGTTGATAATCTTGCCAAATTTGAATGCTTAATAAAATCACCAAGTACTGAATATAAAATAAATGAGGCTTCAAAATCATGGAATATCAAGCTATTCTCTCAGCTCACAAACTCTCTGGGCGTGTCCACTGATTGTGCTGAAACCACGCCCCATTCAGCTGTCAATCAAATACCACTTTTATGACTTACAAATCTCTGAATTCACTTTATAGAATTTGCTATTTTTATTTTTATAATTAGAAGGTGCTTTTTTCCTTGTCTTGCTCTTGGACAAAAACACCCCGAAAGGTACATTTTTGTCATGATAAATTGAACAGTGTATTTTAATATGTGTAATATGTAAGACTACTGATTATGCAGTCCATGCATAGATATCAGAAAATAATTTAGAAATAATTCTTCAATATATAGATCCTTGGTTGGTGGTTGTACGTTATCATCTGCAAAATATCAGAAGAAAACATGTATTTACTCTTATTCTATCATTATCAGTCAACAACAAAAGGTTTGACACTTTATTTAAACTGGTAGTGCTCAACAGTGTACTGCTACCCTGTTTTCCGGTCACTGAGCCTCTCATATTCAGGCAGACAGATGAGGCGACGGGCTGCTCTGTGTTGTTTTGGCAATTGTTCCGTGTTCACACATCTGTCTTTTTCAGAATAACTGGCAACAGTATCAGGTCTCACATCTCACAGTCTTTGCACAGTCGCAACAACTCTGGCGATGGGAAAATGACATGTTGCTTATTTTAGCTTGTCACCCCCACCAATTTCAAAACAGAACACACAAAGTGCATGCATGGGCTTCTCATATGGAAAACTTACTGTATAGTTGATCAGTGTATTCTAAGGGAGCTTTCATACCTATATTCTGCTTTGTGTAGTCCCGATCAGTGTGTATTTGTTTAGTTTGGCTTTCCCCCTAGTTCGGTTTCATTTTAGTTGATAAAGTAATCAAGCGAACCAAAATGTATCAGAACAAAGAATGTTACATTATGTTATTATTAGGGCTGTCAAAGTTAAAGCGTTAATAGATTAATTAATCACAGAAAAATGTCGCAATAATCACGTATTAATGCAGATTAATCGCACTATTTTTTTGGACCGCACTTGAGCCTTGAACGTAACCGCGGATGGTTACATTGAAGGCTCCGCAGGTCAGTGATTTCGTCAATGTACGGCATTTCCTACGCCTTATGTTCCAAAATGAGCGGGGTGACCCCAGTTGGTGTGCTCGGTGGTAAATTTCGCTTTAAAAAACACCCCGACAGGACTTTAGATAAAACAAAAGTAATTTGCGTTTAATTAATTAATAATTTCTGAATTGCAGCCAATTGATATGATGCTGTTACATTTTGAGCAATACACACATGCATGCAATTGCGTACATGCATTTAATCTGTTTGCAAATGACATTCAGATAAGAAAATGCGTTAATGTCAAAATATTACGGTATTTTCTATTTATTTTATATAAATATTACGCGAATACGCAAGTAATTTAGCTGATTAATAGTGATTAATCAAAATTAAAAAGTGTGATTAATCAGATTAAAAATTTTAATCGTTTGACAGCACTGGTTATTATGTATACATGTTTTTGTTTAAATATTTTTAAAAATTTATTATTATTATTATTAGTATTATCCATCCATCCATTTTCTTGACCGCTTATTCCTCACAAGGGTCACGGGGGGGTGCTGGCGCCTATCTCAGCTGGCTCTGGGCAGTAGGCGGGGGACACCCTGGACTGGTTGCCAGCCAATCGGAGGGCACACAGAGACGAACAACCATCCACCCTCACAACCACACCTAGGGACAATTCGGAGCGCCCAATTAACCTGCCATGCATGTCTGCATTCCACCCAGGAATGGCTGAAGCCTGGACTCGAACCGGAGTCCTCAGAACTGGGAGGCGACGTGCTAACCAGTCAGCCACCCTATTATTATTATTATTATTATTATTATTATTATTAGTAGTAGTAGTAGTAGTAGTAGTAGTAGTAGTAGTAGTAGTAGTAGTAGTAGTAGTAGTAGTATTATTATGCTCTCCATATTATGAAGAATTTTCTGGGTTTTTAAAATAAAAGATGAAGTCATGGACAGAAAATCAATGATGTCATTGCTTTACCAGAAGAGAACATTTTCTAAGCACCCTACCTGATTCTTCTGATGTCATCCTCAATGCTGCTCAATGCTCGCAGCCCCTTTGGCAGACATATTTCGTTAGCAATGTAATGACCCATTGCATGTGTCTTGAAGCAAATGAGGCTAAGTGGATTGCAGTATTCATTTCCTTTTCTAAATTATTATTTTCCATACTGTAGGCGTGGATTTGTGAATGGCTGTTTGTGTGTGCCCTTTGCTTGGCTGGTGACCAGTCCAGGGTGTCCCATTGCTATTACCCAAAGTCAGCTGGAACAGGTTCCATGTGGATGATAAGCGGTGATATTTAAATTACAAGACAATAATAATCGATTAATATCCTGATGAAAGGATTGATGGGTGATTATTGGTGGATTGTGGCCTGAATCATCATCCTCTGTGCTCAATGTAAGGAGTCTTTGAGGTCTAATCTGTTCTTCTATACAAAAAGCAGAGCTGTCTCTGAAAGACAGAGTGAAGCTTTCAAATAACTTGGGGTTTGAATGGTTGTTTCTTAAAGCGGTACAAGACTTATAACTCATTTTCCAATATTGGATTAGGCATTGTGTATAAAGAATAAAAGTGCAAATATCTGGCATCTTATTCCTTGAATTTTCTTTTAGACCGATTATCAAAATAAGAACATACCGTGGTGAACGCCATTTATCCTGGTCACATGATCATGATGACGTATCCCGTGCGTAAATGACAGCTGCCATCGTTCACTTGAATGAGAGTTTGCTGACGTAATGGGCAAGAAAAAGACCGTCTTCTATCCCAAATACTGCGCCAGTTCTGTTCAGAGTAAAATCCTCAGCACGTCCGGTTTCATGTCATTCCGTGGGGTGGTGGGGGGTGGTCTCCTAATGTGGGCTAAAGCGTGCTTAGCACACATGTGGCATGGCCTGGAAGGGTAAAAGTCACCCGGATGTTTACACTCCCCAACTTCGACTCGCTATGAGCGGGCCAGCTGCTTATCGGCCGGTTTCATCTTCACTTTCGGCTGGACACAAATGTTTGCCGAGTCCTCTGTGACTATACTGCTTTTGAAGAAGTGCTTCTTTGCAATAAGGCATAATTCCACTGTGGGATGCAATAATTCCTTGTGAGTCTCTTTGTTGTTACTGGTAGCCATGTCTTTCAATGTGTATTTAATGCAAGTGATAAGTCACAATGATCATGTGACTGTCCAAAATGGCCGATACTGTGTGCTTGGCTGGTGACCAGTCCAGGGTGTCCCATTGCTATTACCCAAAGTCAGCTGGAACAGGTTCCATGTGGATGATAAGCGGTGATATTTAAATTACAAGACAATAATAATCGATTAATATCCTGATGAAAGGATTGATGGGTGATTATTGGTGGATTGTGGCCTGAATCATCATCCTCTGTGCTCAATGTAAGGAGTCTTTGAGGTCTAATCTGTTCTTCTATACAAAAAGCAGAGCTGTCTCTGAAAGACAGAGTGAAGCTTTCAAATAACTTGGGGTTTGAATGGTTGTTTCTTAAAGCGGTACAAGACTTATAACTCATTTTCCAATATTGGATTAGGCATTGTGTATAAAGAATAAAAGTGCAAATATCTGGCATCTTATTCCTTGAATTTTCTTTTAGACCGATTAAGTATCAAAATAAGAACATACCGTGGTGAACGCCATTTATCCTGGTCACATGATCATGATGACGTATCCCGTGCGTAAATGACAGCTGCCATCGTTCACATGAATGAGAGTTTGCTGACGTAATGGGCAAGAAAAAGACCGTCTTCTATCCCAAATACTGCGCCAGTTCTGTTCAGAGTAAAATCCTCAGCACGTCCGGTTTCATGTCATTCCGTGGGGTGGTGGGGGGTGGTCTCCTAATGTGGGCTAAAGCGTGCTTAGCACACATGTGGCATGGCCTGGAAGGGTAAAAGTCACCCGGATGTTTACACTCCCCAACTTCGACTCGCTATGAGCGGGCCAGCTGCTTATCGGCCGGTTTCATCTTCACTTTCGGCTGGACACAAATGTTTGCCGAGTCCTCTGTGACTATACTGCTTTTGAAGAAGTGCTTCTTTGCAATAAGGCATAATTCCACTGTGGGATGCAATAATTCCTTGTGAGTCTCTTTGTTGTTACTGGTAGCCATGTCTTTCAATGTGTATTTAATGCAAGTGATAAGTCACAATGATCATGTGACTGTCCAAAATGGCCGATACTGTGCTTAATGCAAAAATATTCATAAAAAGTACTATAAAATCATAATCGCTCAAATTAAATTGGAAATTTTTTTCAGGGAAGAGTTGAAATTCACCATTTCACAGAATAGCTGGTTAGTTAGTTGTATCCCTTTAAAGGCCTCGGTGCTTGCCGATGCCTGGCGTTGGGCTGTCTACCAGACAGCTGGTTGACATTTGGCGTTGTCTCATGCAAAAAGTGTCCATTTGGACTGTGGGACACCTGCTGTCCATCAGGGGCAGGTGTGGCCTGGGAGCATGCAGCCCCTCAACAGGTGACGGTATAGCATGACTCATTGTTCAAATGTTGCGTTGACAAAGGCAAGTAATCAAGATCATTTGGGGAAGTAATCAGAAAACTGTTCAAACATATTAAAAAAACGGAAGAAGACACAGACGTTCCTGAAAATGTCTTTCAAATTTGTCATAGCTTGTGTTATCCCGCTGATAGACAAACTGTGTGTGTGGCACCACTGCAACGTAAATGTTTTAGTTGGCTTGAATCACTAAACCAGCTGTCGCGTGACTGTTACTCTGATGTAGAAGGTGCAGCAAATGTATACGCGTGTGTGTGTCCTCTGCAACAGCTGGTGCCGGAAAACACAAGGTAAAACTGTCGATTGGCTCGCGGCAGTGCATGTTAACTAAACAGCTGTTTAACATTTTGTCTGGTATGTATAATCAAAACGGTTCTCTTGCAGACAGGCTGTTGGTGATACTAGTTAAAGCTATGGACTCTTTGCACAAAGAGCTGTGACATATTTCCGGGAAAATCTCATATGGCATCACCTTTTCCGGTTATGGCCGTCGTTGTTTGTTTTCTCTCAAATAACAAAATAACTTTACCAGCTCGCTACTCAAACGGCTTGTATTTCCGTTTAGGAATCATTTTAAGCAATGATGTCATTAATAGGGGTGGGAACCTCTGGGTACCTCACGATACGATATGATAAGATACGATATGCGATACGAGGCTCACGATAACGATTATCTCGCGATATGACGATACTGCGATTATCGATATATTGGTCAGGAAATAAGTCCACGATAAATCTACTCAAGACATAAACTGATGTTTTTTTTCAATGACAAAATAATTTATTTTTATACCATCACTGGAAAAAAACAACATTAAAACTGGTGTATTCTTCAGAGTGAGTAATTTAGTGCATTTTTTTTAAACAAATACAAATGTCTTCTCAACAGAGAACTTTCTGTGAACAAATTTGTGTCTTTCTTAAACACTACCGTCATACAACATGCCAGTCAGTTATATAGTCAATTGTTTCATTTTTTACATTTTGAATTAAATGTAAATGAAATTTTAGATATTAAATCCAATTAAATCAATATTAGGCGGCACGGTAGTCGAGTGGTTAGCACGTCCGCTTCCCAGTTCTGAGGTCTCTGGTTCGAGTCCAGGCTCGGACCTTCCTGGGTGGAGTTTGCATGTTCTCCCCGTGCCCGCGTGGGTCTTCTCCGGGTACTCCGGTCTCCTCCCACATTCCAAATACATGCATGGCAGGTTAATTGGGCGCTCCGAATTGTCCCTAGGTGTGCGTGTGAGTGTGGATGGTTGTTCGTCTCTGTGTGCCCTGCGATTGGTTGGCAACCGGTCCGGGGTGTCCCCCGCCTACTACCCAGAGCCAGCTGAGATAGGCGCCAGCAGCCCCCGCGACCCTTGTGAGGAATAAGCGGTCAAGAAAATGGATGGATGGATAAATCAATATTAACATTACTCAGAAATTGTGTGCTTCAAAAAGTAGAAAGATATGTTTTAAAACGATATAATACACATTTTTCATAGAAACTTATACAAAACTGGGTCACTCGTTGGACAGATAAATGTCTTACACAAGTAAAAGTAAGCTCATGCTTTTCTTTAAAATAAAAAAAAGAAAAAGAAAAAAAGAGCAGCACGTATGATAGGTCCCAATCACTGATGGAATGCGTGGAAATGGTAAAAAAAACAAAAAAAACGATAGATGCCCATCCGTTGTTGACTCTCTGGTAAGACCTACTCGTTGTGACGACTCAAGTGCATTAGTTTAGCCCTGATGTTCTCTTACAAAGTTGGAATTCTTTTTCTCAGTGAAATGACCGGTTATTTTACCTGGTTGTCTTCAGTAGTGGTCTGGCTATTTGTATGTGTTCCTTTCTCCATTCGTTTAGTTAGCGAGCCTCCGCTCTCGTGTGTTAGTTTGCCATTACTCATTTCTTGTTGCACTAGTGTAGTTTGGAAGTTCGGGAGAGTGGCCCGACATTCGGGAGCTTTAGCTGAGCTCCATTTCATTTTGTAACTATCACAGCGTTGTGTGTGTTTTTCGCGTCATATTGCCCCCGCTTAAACTCACCGAACAAGACATCTACCTCGTGCCCCTGACGCCTAACGAAATCACGTAGCGAAAACCATCATTCACAACTACGCTTTACGGGTGGAAATCGATTGCAAATATACACAGAGATGCTGTGCGTGATCAACTTTGCCCTTGGAGAATGAAATTAGCAGAGCGAGAAAGATAATTAGCTCTTACCTTTAGCAAGTCTAGTCCTGGATAATGCCGCTCTAAGTGGCTGTTATATTCGTCATGTTTCCAGTGTAACTATTGTGAGACAGTTCTTGCATACACCCAAGTCCTTCTCTTCTCTCTTCCTTTGATAAAATCCGAAATGTATCCATTCCACACTATCAATATATCCACATCTTTGACTTGTATGCAGCCGGAGTTTTGTTTACTTGGGTCTTCTTCGGCTGCAGACTGCTGCACATTTCCCCGCCACTCTTATGAGGCGCTCCCTCTAGTGGCCCGCCAAGTAATTGCGCAATAAGGCTGTATCGATACTTGGCATAGGCATATCGATAACCCACCGTGAGAGAAAATATCGCGATGTATCGCCGTATCGAGATATCGTCACACCCGTAGTTATTACTAGAGCTCAAGCCGTCAAAATGACGGCTCTGGGAGATCTAATTAGTAGTTTTAAAATTCTGGTAGACATAGTGTTAAAGCAATGAGCGGCCCCTGTTCTTTTTGAGTGGGTTAAGGATTTATGTTTAGAGCTTTACATCACATCCACAGTGCGCTATGCTGAAGTCTCCCTGTGTCGGAAGGTTGGGTGCTTTAAGACATTGAATGTGGATGTGCTTTGTGAATATAGTCCATTGGCTGCTCGCTATGTATGCACAGGGCACAGTTTGATTGTCAGACATTTCAGTTTTGGGCAACAAAAATAAATCATTTTTATCTCCCACTTCCTCGTTTTTCAAATTTCCACCAATCACTCATCATTAAAATAGTAAGAACATTTCTGTTCATTACACCCCTGTAAAAAAGAAAAATAATTCAGGTACAGCAGTCAAAAGAATGATTGATTGTTGCTCCCTGTGCTCTGAGTCCGAGTTAACATGGACCGCCCTTGTTTTAGTTCTGAAAGTGGAGTTGGGATATTGCTGCTGCTCAGTACAGGGACTGATCTATTTTAGTTGACTCCAGGGCTAGGACCACCCAAAAAGTCAGAAACATCATTGACTTTATGCATTATCAGAAGGCTGCTTTACAACAAATATATAATACGGTACTCTAAGCAATATATGGTTGCTTTTACATATGGTAACCTACACCGATGGATTGCTTGATTTTAGCATTAATTGAAATTGAATTAAAGCTGAAGAACGTGTGGCCCTTTGCATCCTTTTTCCAAGAAAAAATTGAGACTGCTCTGGAGCGTGCCATCAAAAGCCAAGTCCACACCAGGAAGAGGCGCTTGTTTGTGGCACATGTGGTTGTTAAAGGCTTGCTAATGTTGGAACTTTTCAGGACTTAAGATTCTTTCTACACTACTGGGAAGTCGGAAATATCTCACTTGGCGTTTAAGAGGTCTGACCTCAAAGCATTCCTGGCAAGCTCAAAACACGGATGACAACCGGGATCAACTAGTATTTATTTTTGACGTCAATGTATCCTTTTTTTTTTTTACCAAGTGGTGCCATTCGGTTAAGTTCAAAAAGGTTCAGTATTGTTTCCACTGACAAGTCGCAAATTCTTGTGGGAGGTGGATTGAAAGACTAGCACTCTTCTCGACACTGCTTGCACTGTCAAATGTATTCTTTTTTGTTGAATTATTTGATGGATTATATGCTGTCCTGCTAGTATGCTATGATGTCACACTATTTACACAGCTGACGCAGCTACTTCCTGAACGCTTTGTAGTGGAAACACAAACCTGATCATGAGTTAATCTGATGTGAAGCATACCATGCCGAACTGAACTGAACTGAAATGAACTGTACTGCTTGGTGGAAATAGTGGCTTAAGACTGTCAGCAGTCCTCTCCTTTTTTTTTTTTTTTTTTTTTTTTTTTTTTTTTTTTTTTTTTTAAATGAATAATTTGCACACATGCTATACATCCGCTTACAAATTTCCATCGATTACAACAAATGCAGATATGTTTGGCGGCAGCTGTGGTAAATCCATTTTTTGAATCATAATTCTGACATCTGAATGTCTTCCTATTTTACTTTTCGTAGTTGCTGTTCTTAAGTTTTGTGCAAAGCAGACCTCAGCTGTCTTGTTAACGAGCTACCATATTAGCCAGGAACGTGCCAGCACTAGTCAATCTCAATGGGTTTCCTTCTCTTCCGTGTGCTGTTTGATCCCCTGCGGCATTTTGTTCTTCTGGATTGTACATTTCATTCACTTCTATGGTCCCTCAATTTGAGCGTGTTAAGGTTCACATAATGTAATGAAACTGAGTGGTATTGTTATTCTAATAATCCCTGAAAATTGGATTATTTTAATAGTTGTCTAATATGATTTTAATAGTTAAGAGTGCTTGTGAGTGTGGATGGTTGTTCGTCTCTGTGTGCCCTGTGATTGGCTGGCAACCAGTCCAGGGTGTACCCCGCCTACTGCCCAAAGCTAGCTGAGATAGGCTCCAGCACCCCCCGCGACCCTTGTGAGGAATAAGCCGTCAAGAAGATGGATGGATGGATAATTAAGAGTAATTTGGCCACATCATACTTGTCACACGTTTTGATTCTCTGTTTGGCAGCTCGACTTTTTATTATGAGCCACTTCACCTGCATAGTCCAATTAGATCCATTATAACAGCTATATAAAACATATCTTTTCAAAGAATATAATGGTAACCAACCATAATAACAGTTCTCAGTCTGTCATGTTACAATTTATTCAACACATTTTAAAATTGGTAATCTTTATTTGATAAAGTTCTTATCTTATATTGGAACGAGATTCTTGACGTGCTGTGGACATCGAATGCATGTCGGGGGCAGCATGATGCATTTTACCATTGAGCCAGAGAACTGCTGTGTTTCTGATATGATTCCTGCGACTTGCCCCACATTCTTTGTCATGTTAGGCCACGCTAGCAATCAAAGTGCAGCAGACTACATGCTGGTCGAAATGATACACAGCAGTTGTGCTTGAAGAGAGGGGCCAAGATGTGCTGCAAATAGGATTCCGGTGAAGAGAATATGGATGGTGTAGAATTCTTAAGAAATATTCTGAACAACTGCCAGGTACAGGTACCTGAATGTGATATTACTGGACAATGAAGATGAAAAAATGAATTGAACATTGTACACGTGTGAAATTTGTTAGTTGATTGATGGGCATTCGCTAACATTTTAGTTGGTTCGGTTATGTTGCTTAAATTCGACTATTTTATTTATTTATTTTTTTCCCGGTTTTGCATCAGCACATTTCTCAGTGAACAGCTGTTGTTTGCTTGTTAACATTATTCATTTCTTTCCAGCTTTGAGCATTTTGTTGGGACGTTTTGCATGACAATTTCTGTACATAAAAATGATTTATTTCCTCACTTGATATGCACATTTTTATTTATTTTTTATTTTTTTTAATTTTTTTTGAGGGTTGCTATATTATGACCGTATAAATGTTGCGGTCCGACCAGTATTAAAAATTACACCAGAGGCTGGTGCTCTAACTACTGTATCTGCTTGTGGGATGCTGTGTCACTGTGTAGAAGTACACAGAGTTGCGGAAACATTTTGTTTAGGGACAGCCTATTGCTGTATCTCCTGTTGCGGCTCTGATGCAACTGTTTCAGATTAAAGAGGCTATAGACTCGCGGTAACCGATATCCAGTGGATAATTTTGTACAATATTGCTGTTTGAAAGCAGCACAGTCGGCTCCCTGTGCTGACAAAGACTGCGCTGCTGCTGCAATAGAATCAGACTCCGGAATGGAACATGCCCATTTACATTATATTATTGTACATGAGCAGGCAATAGGAAGAAAGTATTTTGTGGGAACTGCATTGCTAATGTTCAGCTATTGGGCAGGCGTGTTGCAGTGAGGGGGAACGAAAGTGATTTCACAATCAGCAAGAACAATAAAGGTTGTTCACATAGTTTAAGGTCTGTGCCATTCTCTCTAATCAGTTCGTAACCCTCTGCTGGGTCAACTTTTTCGCCATTTGTAATTTTGCGAAATGCTCCTATGAACTGTAGATGAAGAAATTGTTTGCGATGCCCAATGAAGTGTGCCGCTTTGAGACCATGCAGCGATCCGGTAGGAAAAGAGCCTTTAAATGTCACTTCTTTGATTTGGCACGTTTGAGGGGGTTCAAAAGTTTTCAGATTGCAGCACAGGTTGATATTTAGCCACACGATTGAAGTTTTAATGCCATGGGTCAGAAGAGACCGGGGGGGTCAACTGAGCCATTGGTTAGCTCACTTGGTGGGACGTTTATCCTGCACTTTTTTTTCGCTTCTCTCAAATCTAGCTTTTGCTTGCTTGTTTGTACAAAGCATCAACAATAAGCTCAACAAGGTGGCTCAAAAGGTACACATGCACTGCCAAATAGTTTGTATTTGTTAGCCTGTATAATATGATATTTTGAATTGTGCGTAAGTATTAAGCTCTAGCACAAGGCAATGTTGTGTGGTTGTTTTAAATGCATGTATTTGTTATATGTTTAGTTGGACAGTAAATTTCAACTGGTAGTTGCAATAAACTGCTTAAAGCCTCTTATTTGAAGAATTCAACTTAGATTCAATTAAATGTGTAGTATATTGCAAGTTAGTAAACTATTTCTAGCAGTTCACATATCCTGGGCTGTGTAGTTACTGTAGCTGGAACACATCAAGGAGTAGTCCCACTGTGTATTGTTTTGGTTTTCCTTTTATGTAATATCCCCATTATCCAGTGGACTTGACAACAACTGGATCTCCTCAAAAATGTCTGTTTTAATGTTTATTTTCATCCAAAGTAGTGTTCTCGAAGCGTGTCGCTTGTGACAGTGATGCCATGTCTGGGCTGAGCCTTGCTTTAGTTTGATGGGGCCAAGTATTGACTTGCCGTCATCTAAGGACAAGGCAGTGAATAAAGCGAGTGATTATTGATCTGCACATTAGACGCACAAGAGCTTGTCAGTTACGTGCTCGGGTTCATTGAGTTGTGGATCGAGCGAAGGCCCAGCATTTCACTGACAGTCCTGCTGTAAATATCCACCGCAAATGGTAAACGCTTGGATGTGGCGAACATGCCTTATGATCAGGGGTGCACATAAACGGTGCGCTGGTACGCATAAGGGCTGGAAATTGAATGTTGTACACCGGGTCAAGTCTGATCTGAAAATAATTCATCCAGGTCAATCATAGTTTTATTTTCTCCAGCAGTAAGAGTTGTCTTTAAGTTGTCCCCTCCTTGCAACAAAATGTTCCCCAGTGGCTCTTTGAGCCGGCAGACACATTGTGTGCTCGCTTTCTCTCCAAGTGTATTGAATAAGTGACCTTTCTATTTTGTATGAGCTCATGGGAAAAGTGGGCCTTTCCAGCGGAAGTTCAAGCCGATCCCCTCCCCTTCTTGTTCTCTTGCTCTCCCTTTCTATAATGTCGTGTGGAGCCTCCGTCCTCACAGTGCCTTCATTCTCAGTCTTTCACCACCGTGTTCCACTTCAAGCACTCTGGTACAAACAATACTGCTCGCACAAATTCATCATTAAGTAGTGTGAAACTCAAAGCACATGTGAAGGAATTCTTTTCGTTTACCATGTGTTTAACATTTAACTCTTATAGTTGGTATTCTGTAACAGCAAACGGCACAGTAACTTGTTTATAGATAACTTTCATTTGCCACAGGCTGTACAAGAAAATCAGGGGTGTTTCCTTTCCCGACGAAATGAACATTGTTGGTTTTAATGTTTTGTGAGAATCCCTCTGAATGTTCGAAACTCTTGCTTCTAATCTAAAACTGACTGGAAAAGCTGTACCATATCTTCACATAGAGTACATCATCCTCTTCTCAACTAGTTGAGAAGAGGATCAAAAGCACCTCTGCTAGTTGCATTCAAGTGCACTCCATTGACCCTCAATTGCAACAATTATCAATCCATCTTTGCCGCAATTCACCAAATTTGTCGTTGCAGCTATCAAATTTATAATTGAGTATTCACTGGTGATTCCATCGATTAATCAATTAACTGGATAAGAATGGATTTTGTATTATTAATATCATTAACCTGCGATTGGCTGGCAACCAGTTCAGGGTGTACCCTGCCTACTGCCCGAAGCCAGCTGGGATAGCCTCCGGCACCCACTGCGACCCTTGTGAGGAGTAAGCGGTTCAGAAAATGGATGGATGGATGAATATCATTAACACGTATGTGAGCTGCATGTATTATTTTTGTCCACTTTGGCCCACTATCCTCACGTATTTGTGACTTTGAGTGTGCCTGGATTTCAAATGCAGGATCTGGCCTGGTGAGTGATGTGGGTGTCAGCTAATGAGAGTGTAGAGTTGTCTGGAATGTTAACTTGTGAACCCATTCACTGGTTTATGTGAGCTATGGCCATCAGGGAAAGTGCACAAGCTGCTGTGGCTATGCTAGGTTATATTATGATGCACTATCTTGTGTGGGTGATCATGTCCTGTATGTGCTACTGTGGTACACATTGCATTTAATTATTTTCCTTGTTAATTCATAAACGTTAGCCATCCTGTCTGGAGCAGCTTGTATCTCACTACAAAAGCAGCGTAAACTTACTAGGTACTGAAAGTACAACAGAATACTTAGAAATAATAATGTTTCTCTATAGCACATTTTTTTTCATGGTTGGTCTATTTCTTGGAAATTTTGTAGCGTGCCCTTATTGTCTGCATCTGACAATTCTGATGAAGGCAAAATTAATCAGCGTGAAAGTTACATTGTGACCTTTTCTGCAAAATTTGGAACACAAGTATTGACATTCTTCTCAAAATGATTTTGCAAAACCACTCTGTGCTAATTTTCACACCTACAGCATCATTTAAATGGTGTTGTTCGCATCTTTTTTTTCCTTTCATGCTTGTTCACACAGTGCACAAAGCAAGTGTCAAAAAGGACCAACAGGTGTAGAGGTTGAGCGATGAGGGTGCAGCACTTGTGACCTTCGGAAAGTGGCGAGATCAGAGAAAATCTTGTTAAGTGCTGACTGCTGACCTACAGTAGCAGTATCTTCAAGCATGTCCCATCTTTGGAAGAGAAACTTGTGATATGTCTTGGGGTAGGAGGGTTTGAGAGGAATTGTACATCGAGAACATGCTCAGAGGTTTTATACACAATAAACTAGTTTAGTCTGTCCAAAAAGGGAACTGCAATTTTTGTAGATAGTACTTTATACAAAATTGTGTACTGTTGAATACCATTTGTTAACTGAACACGTCAGTTAACACTCAATCATTTTCGTCCAGTCTCTTCTCATTATCGAAATTGTGTCTCTAATAATGTTGCCATCGAATATCATATTTATCTTGTCTCGTTTTTTGTCATGAAAAAGAGGTGTCAATGAATTTCGGCATCATGGTTAACAAAAACAACACTGATTGAGTCCTCGTCTGGCACCATTAACTTCCAACTGGTTTGGAAATGTCAGTTTTTGCTGCTGTGTTGCTGAATCAGATATTTTTGAGTTAGTGCTTCTAGATTGGTTCAGTCAATCCAGCGACACAAACCAGACAAGAAGGAATCGGGATAAGTGACAGAGATGGAAAATGATCTATATTTAGTGTCTGTAAAGCTGTTTTGATGGCGAGGAAGTGGGTACGTAGTGCAAGCATGATGTTGATTACACGCCTACACATATCACCCAGTCTTGCGTTCCCTGAGGCTGACAACCACCAGTTTTAACAGACAGGATTTATAGCTTCATGTTGTGACTCTGGCAGTTGGGAAAAGTAAACCCGACAAGCAACAAACAGACACTGTGCATTCAAAAAGGCTGCAAGATGTCGCACAGTTGCTATTTTGTGTATCAACTTTATAACTGTATGGTAAGCAGTAGAGGTGTGCTCAAAAAAATCGATACGGCAATATATCGTTGCGGGCCTCATGACAATACATGTATCGATACGCAGGCGTCAGAATCGATATTGCTCGTTAACTTTAAATAGGCAGTTGACATTTGCCTTTGCAGCTTGCATTGTACCTAAAAAAATAAAAACCAGCAGCGTCTTTGAAGTTAATTGGCTTCAATTAATGCAAAAATAGCTCACCAGTGATTGGACACTGCGTCTTGCGAATAAAAATTAAAGCAGAGGAAGAATATCAACATTTATTTATTTATAAACTTACTCAATGTACCAATTTTCCTATATTTTGTTAAAAAAAAAACGAAATAAAATGTGTTAAATGTTTTTATTTCCCCAAATTTTTCAGATAAGCACATTTTATTTTTATTTTTATTTTTTTCCTTTATTTTTTTTTTTTCTAAGAGCTCAGAATTGTTCATTCGGTAGTCTTACCGATCCAACGTCTTATCATCATTGCTCTTTTTTGTGTGTGTGTGTGTGTGCGTGCGTGCGTGCGTTTGCGTGCGTGCGTGCGTGCGTGCGTGTGCGTGCAAATACATATAAATTTATACTCATTAATTCACCTAAAGCCTTATAAATATCCCATTACCCTTCGCCTTAACCAGGTACTTCAGAATCTTGCCAGAGTCGTGAAGTTTAAATGGTCAGGAGACCAGAGAAAAGGTCAGAAAAAAATAAAGAGAAAAGAAAGATAAATCAAAGTGAAATCCAGCACCGACCAAACACTTCCTGCCTTCCCCATGATTACAAAATCAAAGTCTTACGCCAACCCCGGAAGCCTCTAAATTCCAGCAAATTTAGCGAGATCTCAAGAGACCAGAGGAAAAACTAAAGAGAGGAAGGAGGGAAGGATCGGTAAGGCAGAGTGAGATCCATAGACGCCAGTACATCCAATCCATCAAAGTGAAATCCAGCACCAACAAAACCCCTCCTGCGTGGTTACAAAACCAGAGTCTTATGCCAACCCCAGAAACCTCAAACTTCCAATAAATTGAGATCTCAAGTGACCAGAGGAAAAACTAAAGAGAGGAAGGAGGGAAGGATAGATAAAGCAAAGTGAGATCCACAGACCCAGCACCCACTGATTCAAGGGGCTGTGGGAGGGAGAGGCGACTTCTGTTGAGTTTCAGTAGATGCTGGTGCGACGGATCTGGCATGCATAAGGACCACCACCAAAGAAAGAAGCCGTCAACCGCGGTCCAGCAAAGCGAGCACCGCCCCCCCCCCCCCCGAAATCCCCAGGCCGCGGCAGCACCAAGGCCACCCCCAAACCACCCGAGCGGACACCGGTCCGACCCAGACGCCCGGAACACCCCCGCCCCAGCCCCGGCCCACATCCCCGAGCCCAAGGCCGCAGAACGAGGCCCAGCGGGCCCCCACAGCGCCCCACCGGTCCCCAGCCCCCATCCCCCCACGACCCCCCCCGCACCCCACCCAAACCCGCCACCCGCCACGACCCAGGCCCCACCACCCCCGGCCCCCAAACCCCCGAACACACCCCGACCCCCAACACCCAACCCCCCACCCACCCATACCTCCACCCCCCCCAAACAAGCCGCCCCCGACGACCGCCAACCCCCCCGCGAACCCGGCCCCCCGTGAGACCCCCCCCACCCCACCCCCACCCCCGGAAACCGGCACCGGGTAGCAGCGCAGAGAGGGAAAACGTGCCCACCCCACCTCCAGCCGTGCGAGAGTCACCCAGCGGCGGGAGGGGGGAAGCGGAGGAGGAAGCACCAGGGGAAAAGGCGGAACACCAGAACACCGAGCCCGGTGGGGAGAGGCCCCGGTCGTCACGCCAGCGTACTAGTGACACCTAACCCTGTTACTGAGTCCGCCAGCTCGCTGACTGGCGAGCTCTACCCTTACACCGTGAATGTGGCCCCCACCCAGTGTATATACAAGTGTGTGCGTGTGGTGCATTCAAATTGGGAGCAGGTGAGTCGGAGCAGAGGGAAAAAATTTCCCCTACTCCGACACGCCCGCATCCCCCCAAAAAAATGAATATGTATATGTGTGGTGCATTAAAAAAGGAAATGGAGGGACAAAGTGGTGGGGCAGGGACACAGATGGGGGGGACCACAGCGCTGCCAGGCACTGCAGTCCATCCCCTCTGATGGCTCCCCGCCCCAACTCACCCCTCCCCTTGGACATGAAGTGCATTAAAATTCGAGGGGAGTTGAAGGGTGAAGACGGTGTTTCCACCCTTCCCCACCCCACCAAGAAATGTGTTGTGTGCCCTATGTGTATATTTACAAAGTGTATAGTGCAAAACTAGTGAAGTGAGTAAGAGGAGCGACCAGCGGGGCCTCACCAACCCGGCGGGTGTAGGTGGCACCCCCCCACCACCCCACCCATCTGGCACCACAATAGGCGGACCGCCAGCGCAGCAGGGCTACTGGACAGCCCACCGGCCACCGGAGCCGCCTGGGGCGCCAGGAGTTCTACCGGAGTGGGGCAGGCCTCAAACCCCCGCACGGCCGCCCGGGCCGGGGAGGGAGCCCCAGGCCCAGGGAGAGGGAGGGGGAGGGGGCGGGGGGCAGACAGGGAAGGGGGGGGGGGAGCGGGGGGGAAGACGACAAGAAGGCGAAAGGGCGGCTGCAGGGCAGGAGGGGGGGGGGGGGGGGGGGGGGGGGGGGAGGGCGACAAGGGAAAAGGGACCGGGAGGCAGAGGAGGATGGGCGGGAGGAGGCGAGGAGGGAGAGGTGACGGGGGGGAGGAAGGGGGGGGGGGAGAGGGAGCCACGGGGCACACCAGAGGCCCACCCGCCCCGAACCGCGCCGCCGGGCACGGAGCAGCGGACCGCGCCGGGACGGCACCGCCCCGGGCACCAGGGAAAGCACCCCAACACCGCACCCCACAGGGGGCCCAGGGAGTGGCCAAGACGCAACCGCTACCGAGCAGACAACGGGGGGGGGGGCAGAACCACCCCCGCCCGACCACGGGGGACGGCGTCAAGAAAATTGACTAATTAGCATTAGAGATAGACCGATATGCTTTTTTCAGGGCCGATACCGATTCCGATTATCGGTAGTCAAGGCAGATAACCGATATTTGAAGCCGATATTCATTTGCAGTAAAAGTTAAAATGTTGGCACCAAATTTTTGAATAATGCAAACCCTAACCGTTCTTTACAATGGATTCTCACACTGCACTTTTCATTTTACATCCTTCTATCTGCAATAAGACGTTGGTGGCGGGGGGAGTTAAATGTGGGGGCCAATGTGACATTACCTTTTATAGCATTTGGGATACTTGTAGTTTTATTCTATAAATGTAATATTTTTATATTTTGAAGTAATAGGAGGAACCCTGTCATTCAAAATGTGCATCAGCTGTGGCATTACTTATTACTACAGCAAAAAAAAAATAAAAAAAATTCCATGAGAAAAACTATTCATCCCTGAACACCATACAGTTCTTGTAGACCTTATTATAATTATTGTTATTGTTACCATATAGACAGTTTTGATAAGCTGAGGATCTTAAATCGAGAACAGCAATATCATGCTACTCCTCTCTACAAGAGAACTGTCAAAAGACACTTCATCATGTAGTTTAGTGCCACTTAGGATGCCCCAATCAACGCAGAAAAAGGTAGAGTAAAATAACTTGGTTATAATAATAGTAAGAATAACTTGGTTAAACAGACATTGTTGCGGTGGACCGCTGCCACTTTCTGCTGTTTAATGTGTTTTACACTTATAGACACGTGTGTGTATATGGGCCCACTATTCTCTCACTACTGTACTGTACTGTATCACTTAATGGCACAGATGTACTTGTCTAAATAATAACTGGGCTGCAACATTGCTAATTCACATTAACAAGCACTGTCTTAGCTGTCCACATGAATAGTTACTAACACACGAGAAAGTTATACAACACACCAAACATGAGCTCATTATTCAAAGTATGAGGCACGTAACGAAATTACATCACTGAACATTAATTGCAGCCGACTACGGCCGTAGATGTTACATATTAGTGGCATCCATTGAGAGCATAATGTCCCAACTCACAGCAGACATGACGTGAAAAGAGAGACAAAACAAGCAAATAAGCACACTATACTTTAGTGCACTTCTCTACTAATGCCAAACATACGGAAGAGAACACGTTCGTGTAGTTAAACGGTGTTTGAGACACTTAATTAGTTACGGAGCGGACTTTAACGAGGTGCACAACGAGCTGTCAATCAAATCGACGTCGAAGCTTAAGGCACACAATGGCAAACCAGTGCGACAAATAAACACAATATAAAGTAACTAAACGCTATTTAGTGTCACTGTGGCATCTCACTGCATAATAACCGCTATGCAACAAGTAGTGGACGTGACCACAGAATACAATGTGTGCGTCACGAGAGGTAAATATAATGACATTACTCTACTCTTAACATGGAACTAGACAATATAATAATGACAACTGTTAATATTTGGAACCTTTCTAACAAACATTATTTACTTAATTAAGTGAAAATGTGTGTGATTCCCTCCCCGAGTAGTTCAAGTAGCGAATTAGCTACTGGGTGTTAGCCTACATGCTAAGCTGAACACACCACTGTTAGCTAGCGGGGATTCAATGCAAGGCAATGCAGCTCCATTCATATAGTGCATTTAATACACAACATAATTCAATGTGTTTAGCTTATCATGGTGAAACGATCGGCGGAGTCTCTTCTCTTTTAACTTACCTTCGAAGCATGTGTCTGTCGCGTTGTGCCCGTTGGCGCGTGTGTGACCGGCTACTGTGATACAGGCATACACTACTGATTGGTTCTGGCTCTTGCACGGCTAACCAATCAAATGCTGCTATGGGCGTTACATTGTTGGAGTTGGACTCCATAACAGACAGAGACGCTCTGGGCTGCATTCGAAGCGAAAAGACGGAGTTTTAAATGGATCGCTCATATCGGCCGTCAGATTAATAAAACAGACCGATACCGATATGTACCAATATGTCAAATATCGGCCCCGATTATCGGCCCGACCGATTATCGGTCTATCTCTAATTAGCATGCAGTAACACCAAGTGTTGATGCTTAGTGCCCACTAGAAATAAATCTTAAGGAGTTAGCGAGTAAAGTGTCGTATAGTGTGGTATGCTTGAGCCCACTAGCAGCAACCAGGTTCCTGACTATATAAAAATAAAAACAATCAGATACAAAATACCAAATACAGAAGCAGCGAAAACAGAAGTTGTAACGATGTGGTGGCTCTCGTTAACAGGCAGAATCTTGGCAGGATTAAGTTGCCAAATTAAGATTAAAATATTCTATGTACATAGACCATATTTGTTTAAATCTTGATACTTGATTTTTAGTTAAGGCAGAGATTTTTTCCATTGAGATATAAATTATTAGTAAGTTTAACCAGTGGTCGATATTTAGAGATTGTTTATTTTTCCAATTGACAAGGATTATTTTTTTTAGCAATAGTAAGGGCTATAAATATAGATTGAGATTGTTTACATGGTAGCTCAGTTATTGTTAAGTCACCTAGTAAACACAATCTTGGAGATAAAGGAAGCCTACAGTTTAATATATCAGCGAGCTTTTCCAAGATTTTAGTCCAGAAATGCAGCACTGGAGTACATTACCATAAAGCATGAAGATAAGTATCGGCAGTGTTTTGTGAGCACTGGAGACAAATGTCGGAGTCAGAGAGTCCCATTTTTTTCATCATATATTGTGTAATATATGTTCTATGAAGTATCTTATATTGGATAAGTTGCAAATTTGTCTGTTTGGTCATTTTAAATACATTTTCACAGATTTGGGTCCAAAAGTCTGGTTCCGGAACTATAGACAAGTCTTTTTCCCATTTTAAAGTCGGTAAATACGTTTTATTTGTGTATAAAAATAACTTATATATTTTTGATATTTTCTTTATTGTTGTTGGAGAAAGCTTTATAATATCTTTAGCTAAGACAGGCAGTTGGAGCGTATCCTGAAGTGTTGGGATTTGTTTCTTAACCATCCTTTTAACTTGCAGATAATGTAAGAAATTTCCATTTTTTATTTCATATTTCTGGACCAAGTTTGTATACGATATAAACTTATTATCTGAGAAAAGATGATGAAGGTGTGTAATTCCTTTCTGCTCCCATAAGCTTAAATGGAACGACTGATTATTAAGTTGAAAGTCGGGGTTATGCCAAATGGGAGAGAGCCCACAGGGCGCCAATTGGGAATTTGTAATTTCTAATGCCTTCCACCAGGCAGTCAGGGTGGCGGCTATCATTGGGTTTTTAAAACAATTATGTCGTTTTATTGATTTTGTAATAAAGAGTAAATCTAACAGTCTAAGATTATTACAATCCTTCTGCTCCAATTCCAACCAACAGTTAGTATCTCTGTTGGGTTGTGTCCATAGCACAAGATATTGTAGTTGATTAGCTATATAATAGTACATAAAGTTTGGTGCCTCTAAACCTCCTTTAGATTTACTTTCCTGAAGAGTAGATAGACTAATTTTGGCTTTTTTTTTATTCCAATAGAATTTTATGATAGCAGAGTCCAGCGATTGGAACCAGTTAGACGTAGGTTTAAATGGAATCATTGAAAATAAATAATTAATCTTTGGTAAAACTTTCATTTTTATAGTAGCTATCCGTCCTATTAAAGAGATCGGAAGATTATTCCAGCGCTCCAGATCACTACGGATACTATCCAATAATGGTAAAAAATTTAAATTAGTTAATTCAGTTAACTTTGGTGAAATTTTAACACCTAAGTATTTTAAATTACCTGTAGGAAAGGAGTAGTGTGGATCCTGACTTGTAGGATTCCATGAATTTTCTGTAATAGGTAATAATGTTGATTTTGTCCAGTTAATAGAGCTGTAATTTTAATACTTTGATGTTTTTGCCTATTAATAAATTTTCCCGGTGTGTCTGTGAAAACTGCTCCCTGCTCTGCAGTGAGTACACATTTAAACCAGGCATGCCGCTTGGTGCTAAACCAGAAGAGCTACTAACAAAAACATTTTTTTCACCCAGCATAATAAACATATCCTTTAGGTGTGTATATATATGACTGTTATTATAAAATGCAAGTAAATTAATGAAAAATATCGGGATACGTATCGCCTCGGAGATCATGTATTGGGATACAAATGTATCGCAATACGTATCGTGTCATGACCCCTGTATCGTGATACGTATCGTATCGTGAGATTGGCGGCAATACCCAGCCCTAGTAAGCAGAGGAAACATGAAGCCATTTTTCAGGTTGTTGCACTAGTTCATTATGTTTATCCATCCATCCATCCATCCATCCATCCATCCATTTTCTTGACAGCTTATTCCTCACAAGGGTCGCGGGGGGTGCTGGAGCCTATCTCAGCTGGCTTTGGGCAGTAGACGGGGTACACCCTGGACTGGTTTCCAGCCAATCGCAACCATTATGTTTGCTAAACATTAAAAAAAATAATTGTGAAAGCAGTTTCAATCATTCTTTAAATTAATCATTTACTCATTTTTGAGTATTTTAATGAGGAAAAAGAGCACACCATAATATTGTACTTTATAAAAACTTACATAATTAAATAGAATAAAAGGGAATTTAGCAATTTGCGTCACACTGCATCACTTGAATGGCCATTAGGTGGCTCTTACTGTTTATTGAGATGTCTCAACTCCTCTCATGTCATCAGTACAGGTCAGGACAATTCTTCATAGAGGATAAAGAATATATGACCTAATATATTATCTTTTTGCATGTGTTGTTGCATCATGTGTGTTCAAGCCCGTACCTAATTAGCGTTTGCATGAAGCTTGTATCCTGAAAAACTGTGATTGGCTGTCAACTAATCCAGGGCTCAGCCTGCCTCGCCTGCTCACCTGTGACATTAGTGAGGATGTGTCATGTAACATTGATGAATGAACAAATTACGGGAATATCTTTTGAGAATCCCCTTACTCTCGTGCCTCGAATACAAGAGAGTTTGGTCACTCCTATTTTTGTGGTGAAAAGAGGCCTTCATTGTTTTCCTGGTGAGAGCGAGCATGTGCGTGTGTGTGGGGAGCGCTGGAATGCTGGAGGGGAGCTGTGAGTGACAGGTTTGGACTTCGAAAGGTAGGCGGGGGCCTAGGACACATCGTCTGTGACATCACCACCACTCGGCGCACTGCAGAGGTGGAGTTTCCTTCCTGCAAAGCTGCCACCTTGCAACTAACATTGAAACTGTGCACTACAGATTACTTCTTGCACGGGCAGCCTATCCAATGTGCTTGTTGAATTCATAAAAGTCTTAATTCAACTTGACTAGAGATGAATGTCCACTATGTTAACAATCCTGGTGGACCTGAGGACAATACCTAACATGGTGACCTCAGAATATTTAATAGCTTGAATATTAGTCTTAAGATTCATTCAGAACTACAAGACAGCAGGTTGTTGCTGTTAACATTTCACCGTGTATACTTTTACGTAACGTCTTCTAGTGTTCAGACTGAGACACCACATAAGTGAAATACCTTGCGTTACAGGTTACATAAGGGGGGGTTGCATGCATCTTAGCCTCACTTCACTAACCACCACCAATTCATATTTGAAGGCACCCTATAGCAACATGTGACCCATCCTTTCAAATACGAGTAGTAACAAGTACATTACAGTTGCTCTGTTGTGGTTCCTGCTTGACGGAGGGCAATCATCTATTTATATACTATCTATATTCTATTATGAACATTATCTGTCCTCATGACAGCTTTTCTGTGTTTCCATGGAAATCAGAATTCTTGGAATGTCTCGGCCTTCTTGTGACCTTATTAACACTGAAAAAATGTCAAGGCGACTTGACTTTAGGAAGTTATTCAGGTTGAGTCAAGGCACTTTACAATTGAGTATTTAAGACCATGTGACATTTAACAAAAGCCCTCTATTAATCCACTTTCTAGCACTACACATGTTCAGGGCCACGGATGGCTTGAGCACTTACAACAAACTTAGAAGCATTCATACTTTCACTCTTCAACTGACCCTGCCATGTATGTATTTGGACTGTGGGAGGAAACAGGACCTGGAGGACACACAATCTCCACACTGAGAGATCAGGGTTGAGATTTGAACCCAGAATATTTGACTTTGAAGCAGTGGTTTATCCCATGTCACTATGTTGCCTTAACAAACAACCATTAAAGATTCTTGTGGTTTAATCTTGAGTACAGCAGTCAATCCATGTGTTTGTGTGGTGAAGAATTTAGGGTAGGTGCATGGTGCTTTGAGATACAAATGACCCAACTTGTAAGATAAAAGCCATCATTAGGCAGATTTTTAAAATTTATCGACTCCCTTCACAAGTGTTTATTGCGCATCTCACTTGAAGTTTACTATCAAAATGTACATAAAACCAAGAGAATTATGGTTTACATTGATTTAAAACAACCACCAACCAAGCCTGTTAGCCTAATGCTAATGCAAAAACATAATGGGAAACACCATAGACGGTAGGGCTGCACAATATATCGAAAAAATATCGATATCGCGATATTGGTCCTTGCAATATGCATATCGCAAAGGCATGCAATAAGTTTTATATGGAATTTTATGCTTTTTATATGAATTTGACCAGTCAGATGCTAACTAAAATGTGCATCGCCATTCAATAGTTGAAAATTATCAAGACATAATTACAATTAATGAACTAAGATTACATTAAGGTTGCTTATTTTGTCACATGAAAAATGATTTATTTCATTAGGTAATAAAACTGAAATTTCTTTAGGTACATGTTAAATATCGCAATAATATCGATATCGCTATGTTCAGCAAGTATATCGCATATCGCATGTTTTTCCAATATCGTGCAGCCCTAATAGACGGGCTAACAAGTAGCATGTATCATTTTTGTGGTTACGGATATATGAACACAAATCCTATAGAAACGCATATAGACATATAACAATACTTACAGGTAGGGAACAATTACGAACAATAATCAAATGGATGTCTGTATTATACTGCCACCAGGTGGACAAGGTGCACACATCAGGAGCAGCAAAATATCCACGGAACTGAAGCTAAAAGTGTGACAAACGATTTCATACTTTACATTTATTGTATTTTGTTTATAAAGTACAATTTTATGGAGTCCTATTTTCCTTATCAACACTTACAGTAATAAGTACCGTATTTTCCACACTATAAAGCCTTGTTCACACAGCAAGATTTTAAAATTGTCGGCCGATTTCCAATCTTTGACAGATACCACACGTGAAGAGAAAAAAATCACGGGAGTTCCAGTTTTGAACGTACCGTGCGTGGTGTGCGGCCACACTGCACAATCAACACACTCCACACGAGCAGAGTTCATTCAAGAATGTGACGGGAAGTCTCGCAAAACCTCTCGAGATTAAACGTGGCTACCGAGTCGTCAACATGAGTCGATCCTGGTTTTCAGCCGAAAAAGCGGCATAAGAACAAAAGGTGTTGTTTAAAGGAGTGTAAATGGGCACTGGCAAGACATCGCTTGCCCTCGGCTCGGTGCTGGCGGCGCGGGTTGGCGTCCCACCCGGAGACCACGTTTATTTGTGGAGAATATGTTTATGTGCATAAAAAATAAATAAATAAATAAAAACAGTGTAATAGCGCGAGCACGGACTTTTTGCTGCGTCATGACTGTTTTGATTTTGGATTCCCCACCGGCTTCCTCGCTGGCTCGCTTTCTGATTGGCTGCACGTCACTGTCAATCGGCTGCGCGCAGCAAAGTCGAGCCAAAAAAATCCAACATGTTGGATATGCCCGATTTCAAGTCGGGGGTCCTTCCGAGCGCCGATATTGGGAGGCGCCGTGTGTGGTGAAGATTATCGCTCGCGTCTCGGCGCATCCTTACGATTGTCGGCAGGGGAAATTCGGGGCTAAAATCGGGCCAATTCTCTTGCCGTGTGAACCACGCTTTAGGTGCACCACATTATAAGGCGCACCTTCAATGAATGACATATTTCTTTTCTTTTTCCATATATAAGGCGCTACAGTAGATGCTGGGGTTACGTTATGCATCCATTAGATGGTGCTGCGCTAAAGGGAATGTCAACAAAACAGTCAGATAGGTCAGTCAAACTTCATTCACTTCATAATAGATTACAATCCAGCTTTCTGACAACTCCATTCACTCCCAAAATGAATAAACTGATGTTTTATTATTTTCTCTGAGGTAAAGTATTAGTATTAGCTAGCGATCCAAGATGGCGGGTTCTTCTGCGCATACGCGTCACCGATTGTGCAGGGTCACCGATAGCATCTTGACAGCGAGACCTGTTGCGGGTCAATATTGATCCATATATAAGGCACACTGGATTATAAGGCGCATGGTCAGCTTTTGAAAAAATTGAAGGCTCTTAGGTGCGCATTATAGTGCGGAAAATACGGTAAGTCATTGTTGCCACTAGGGGTGTTAAAAAAAATCGATTCGGCGATATATCGCGATACTACATCGCGCGATTCTCGAATCGATTCAATAATCGGCAGAATCGATTTTTTTTTTTTTTTTTTTTTTTTTTTTTTTTTTTTTTTTTTTTAGGATTCACACCTTGAGCATGGAAGAATGTTATATGAACGGAACATTAAGCCTTAATATTTTATTTTAATGCTGTTCAAACATGAAACAGATTACAACCTCTATAAGACTGAAATTTCAGATAAATAAATAATACATTTTCATATAAATCTTACACTCTACAAGCTTACTGATTAGTATTTTCTAAATTTGAATGAAAAAAAATCGCAACAATCGACTTATAAATTCGTATCGGGATTAATCGGTATCGAATCGAATCGTGACCTGTGAATCGTGATACGAATCGAATCGTCAGGTACTAGGCAATTCACACCCCTAGTTGCCACTATAGGAAAGGTGGCCTGTGTGGTGGGTCAATGACTGACTCATACTTGACATCCTGGTCGCTTCTGATGAGGTCATCTCTGAAAGTATCAGAGGTAAAGTTTACTGGACATGACTCAGCCTTGTGTTACTCGGCAGTTTTTGGTAGATATTCTGAGTCATATTGCACACACTTCTTGGATTGCCCTATAGAAAATCATCCAGGCTAAACTGTAGGGCGAGCAAAGGTAGTGAGGTGCTCCCTCCTGCTGTCTGAGGATGGCAGAACAAGGAATAAGAGGTTGACGGGAAGTGGAGGGGGACTTAACAGGAGAGGACAAACACAAGCGACATTTTTTTTCTCTCGCTCTCGCTCTATGTCGCTTTCATTCAGTTTCATTGTGGTCGTCTGAAGGCACGCAGGGAGTATGGTGCACTGAAGCACAGTGTTGGACACAGTAATACTGATGAATTATTGAACAATGGTGAATGGATGCAACTTGGGCCTTCACGGTACTTGAATGCTGCAGACTGACAGGGGAGTGAGAAGAGATTACCTGCTTCTTCTGCAACTGGCACAGCAAAGAGTTTGAATGCATAATCAAAACTAATGAGAATAAGTAAATATGAATAAGTCAAGATGAGCTATGCTACAATAATATACAGTACAGTATATTATACACAATAGTATATAATATCCATCTTCACCATTATTATAGAATGACTTCACTTTCTTCAATGCCAAAAAAAGCACAGTGCATTGAATTGAAGCAAAAAATGTGTCAAAAATTGTTTCATTTCTATATAATTATGCCATAATGAGTAATGATGATGATGATAAATATAAATGAATAATAATAAGAATAATAATGAGTGCTGGTTTTCTACTTAAAAAACACATTACATTTTTGTTGTTTTTTGAGGGGTAGGTAACTTGGAACATATTAATGGTGTTTCATTCATTTCAATGTGGAAGTATGATTTGAGATAGGAGTTTTTTCAGTTACAAGCATGGTCACGGAACAAATTAAACTCATATCTCAAGGCACAACTGTATTCTAAAATTGACTGTGTAACTTTAATTCAAAAGCCTGAGCCACTTGTATGGCTGAGTGGATGAATTTTCTTTTGATTTAAAAAAAAAAAAAAAAGCTTCAAAACAAGCCCAATTTCCCCGAATTGCTGATGCAATTTTGTTGTATACAGAAGCTAATTCTTTTGAATGCCTGTTACTCAAGTAGGGCTGGGTATTGCCGCCAACCTCACGATACGATACGTATCACGATACAGGGGCCACGATACGATACGTATCGTGATACATATGTATCCCAAATAAGACACATTTTATTTTTATTTTTTAAACAAAATATAGGAAAATTGGTACACTGAGACACGTGCCAAGTTAAGTTTATCAATAAATAAATGTTGACATTCTTCCTCTGCTTTCATTTTTCTTAGCAAGACACAGTGTCCAATCACCGGTGAGCTATTTTTGCATTAATTGAGGGCAATTAACTTCAAAGATGCTGCTGGTTTTTATTTTTTAGGTACAATGCAAGCCGCAAAGGCAAACGTGAACTGCCGATTTAAAGTTAACGAGCAATATCGATTCTGACGCCTGCGTATCGATACGTGTATTGTGATGAGGCCCGCAACGATATATTTCCGTATCGATTTTTTGAGCACACCCCTATACTCAAGTATCTTCACTGTAGTTCTTCTTCATCTGAGCCACAGACTCATGATATGCAAACGCCGTATCCCTTTCCGGTTCCTTAGCTCACTGTAAGTAAGTAAGATGGCTAAAGGTAAAATGGTCTCTTTATAATAAAGGTTCTGTGATACAGTAGCTTTAGATAGCTATATTTGAGCATAGTGTTAATTTACAAACATACATTTTAAAGCTTGCAATAATATAGGACTGCAGCTATCCAATATTTTTTATTATTTAGTATTGTGCATTTCAGGCCGCCATGCTCACATTCTATTGTATTGTATATATTCTATTGTATGTAATTGGTCTATGTTGACAATACTGACTGCATCTATTTCTTTTTGTCTTGCAGTCCTACTTTGTCACGGATTATGACCCCACAATTGAGGACTCTTATACGAAGCAGTGTGTAATTGACGAAAGGGCAGCCAGGTTGGACAGTAAGTGCACCTTTATGATTCACATCTGTATTCGCTTCATGCACTAATGCAATACACATAATAGAATCTATTGGTCTTCAGATGATTGCACTATATGTTGAAATGTGTGCCTGTGTAGTTCTCGACACGGCTGGGCAGGAAGAGTTTGGAGCTATGAGAGAACAATACATGAGGACAGGGGAGGGCTTCCTGCTCGTCTTCTCAGTCACTGACAGAGGAAGGTGAGTGACAGTCCTGATCACGGACGAGTGTGTGCTTGCCTCTTTACTGTCTTTGTGCACACATGTCTGTTTACTCTTCAGTTACGCCCTCTTACTAGGGCTCCGACTGCCAGAACCATAAAACTTCTCATTCTGCAGTCGCTCTCTATTGTTCGGGTCTTTTCTTTTGTTTTCCACACTTGAGTTCAGCAGTGTTGACAAAGACATTCTGAATGTTTGTTTACTCCAACGGTAAAGTCATAATCAGGGGTCAAGGAGAATAAATCAACTACAGTGAAGTGTTTAAACAAGCTAATACAGCATACAGTCAACAGCTACTTCATTAGGTACACACTGGGATGTAGTGAGAGCCAATACTAATACCAAGAAGTTATTTATTTACATAATTACATTAGACACAGTTAGCAAGAGTACTTGGAATGGTACAAAACTTCCAACTTCCGTGTTACTTTTTCGAGGGTTGGACCCATTCATTTTGGCGAGGATCTGAAATGTAGGAATTTATATTAAGTAATAAATTAAAACCCATAAAAGTAATATTGGCATCTGGAAAGTAGCTTGCTACATACCAGATAAAGAATGCCATTGATTGTTTTGTTTTTGTCCTTACTTTTGTTGACATTTCAGCTTTGGTGGTGATCTGCGCTCCACATTACTAAAGTAAATCTAAGTTAAGGTGTTCACTGCTGTGGACATTTTTTTTTTTTGTCTTAGTGAACTGGAATCCAACTGTTGACAGACAAAGTGAACTACATTTTTCAACGGTTAGTTGTGGAAAAGGGTTTCACCCAACGTGTGTGTGAAATGCAGCTTCGTAAACCACTGTAATGACTGACAGTTGCCTGTAGGTGGCAGTTTCTCAGCTCTTAGGATTTGAGATCAACACAGCTTTTGAGTAGATGATAAAAATTAGGGGGTGGAAGTCAAACAAGTCTAGACACTTCACACTAAAAAACGATTTGTACAGGATGGCTCAAAACAATCTGCCCCTTTTTACTTTAGCCAATTTTCTCCATAGGTGTGAGAGACCTATACATTTTTTTTCTATCCAAATCACACTGAAATCACAATTACTTTACTGCACTTTATTGAATATTTAATCATATGCTCAATCTAGGGCTGTCACTAACGACTTTTTTTAAAATCGACTCGACTTCTCTTATTTTTAACGACTAATCGACATTATTATTATTTATTTTTATTTATTTATTTATTTATTTTTTATTTTTTAACGATTTGAGGCCGCAAATGTTGAAAATGTGTTGAATTGAGTGGATAATCTGTATATAAAATCCATTGTTCCTTATATTTCCTGTACAATAATAGTCTTCAATTTAGTCTAACTGCGGCGCGCCCACACGCAGCCACGCACGCAGTCACGCACATACAACTTCTTCATGCCCTTCCCTTAATTTCAGTGTTGTATGGTCATTAAAACACAGGCGATGGTGGTTGGTTGTTTGTTAGTTGTTTGCCGTGACCAGCAACTGATCACCGAGTGTTATTTCGTCATGCCGATGGGATTTTTTATTTTTCATTTTTTTGCCACGCCGAGGGTAGTTATTTATTTATTTATTTTTTTAACGCCGAGGGGAACAAGCTCTTCTTTCGCGACCAAGATGGCGTGGCTTTGCGATTCAAGCCGTGTTTGTGAAGGGGGTTATTCTGTCACGGTGAGTGGAAAAATGGAAAAACTTTGCCTACGTTGCCGCGAAACGCTAAGCTAACTCCGAGTGAAATGTGTTTGACTCGACAAAACGGCCATAACGGCGCCGCAGCGAACTGGTCGTGCACATTTGTGTTATTCATATACGCTTGTGAATGTCTATAATCAATCCTGGTATTCACGGCAGGCCAAGAATTTTCGTTCCGAGTGTTCACGGCAAAATAACGCTCGCATGAATTTTGCCGGTCGCAGCAAAATAAGTAACTGCTGACTAATAAAAAGTGACTGTCACACAATTAAGCAGCTGCCAAGTGCCACACGAGGGAGCGAACTAAATGACAATTAGTCTTGAGTATTTCTGTAACATTATTGTTGTGTTTACCTTTGTCTATCCGTGACGCGCTGAATCCATGTTATTGCTCCGGTATCCATGAACCGTGGCGTCAATTTGGCCGTCCCATTCACTCGGCAGTCATGCCGCTGTACTGATCCATGAGCATTTAAAAGTCCCGGTGTATCTTTGCAGTTTTTACAGACTTTTTGAGGGTCGTTGTTCACCTCACCAACCAAGCTTGGCAGTAATAACGTGCATGGTGGCTTGGTGACTCCGATCCATGTCGTGCTCTCTTCCACTCCCAAATGTTTAGAAGAGCCTGTACCTCTGTCCTCTTATCCATTCGCTTTTCCTCCATTTTAAAATAGTGCAACCAATGAGGACATAATCTTAACTAATAAATATTGTAAATACTGTACATGTACACTTGCAGTAAAAGAACTGTATGCGCAGTTAGGCTAATGGCGGCTGTGCAACACACTTCCAAATTCAAACAACCAATCAGACCAACCAAACAGGAGTCATTTAAAAAATAAATAAATAAATAAATATTACTCTGTCCGCCTTCTTCTCACTGAAGTTTGCAACACACTCTGCGCGGCGGCATAAAAGGTCCATGTGAAACATAGACGGCGACGGCGCAAACATGGTTCTGGGCGAAGCGTCGACTTAAATTTTTCCCGTCGACCTAGTCGACTTGGGCGACTTTTTTTCCCAGCCCTAGCTCAATCCGATGCTGAATGACAGCAGCAGTGCAAACGTTGAAATGTTCTCATTCTCTTGGATTTGCATCACTTTGTTTCTCAAGGATTTGCAGCTTGTAAGGAAACAATTTTAAACTATTATGAATGACTTTTTTTGCACAGTAGCCCTTGCGATGCCAACTTCTTGGCACAGTCATCTTGATGACTTTTGTGATGACTGTTGAAGCTGTCTAAACATTAGCCGGTGTTCTGACAGTAACTTGCTGCTCTGACAGTAACTTGCTGCTATGACCCTTATTGGCATTTCCCTACTAAATGTCTCTATAATGTTCATACTTTTTCTGCATGGAACCGTTCTCACAGTGAATTCCCTCCGAAATGCATTTTGTAGTTACAACCACTATATGGTTGAAAAGTAGCTTTGAATCCATGTCCTTTTGTGCACTGTAAGTGGATATTCTTTGTACATTTCGGTATCACAAAAATTTCCATAGTCTTGTTAACAGCAAAACTAACAGCTGCCTTCACCAATCTCTTTCTTGCCCATATGGTAAATTCTCTGCTCATTATTAGATTGTGCGTATTGATGTCTCCAATGAGTGAATATGACTCTTTCTGCAAAAACGTGACGTCAAAGTTGACATTTCCACTCACCTATTTCACAGGTGTGGTATATTATTGATACAAGCCACTGTCTTTGTGTTCGTACTTAGCTGTCAACTAAGCTGACACCCCCACCCCCACCCCACACACACACACACACACTCCCACTCCCTCAGCCCCCCCTCAGTCAATGTTTATGTTGTAAACAGTCTTTCCTTCCTCCATTAATACTAGTCAAGTCTTTCCAGATTTGCTAGGTGTGACTTCTATGTGGTTTTGTGTCTGGAATGTCAGTTCTACCTCACCCAAATTCTTTAAATGTGTACAATTTATTCAAACACAATTGTTAATGTATTGCTTTGCACCTGCTCTCACTCACTTGCGCTGAAAAATCGGAGATAACATCACTCCGAACAAAACAAGACTTGTCTCACAGTTCTCCAAAATTTAAGCTTCAGTTCTCCAAAAATTAAGCTTACTGTAAAAGTGTGATTTAAAACAAGAGAACTAAACATTGTATATTTTAACATCAAACCATATCATTTTGTCCAACGGAAGTCTGATAGCTTTATGTTAGCATAAAGCTACCATAGGAAATTAGCATTAATGCTATGTTATTTATACCAAATTTAAAGTAACAGCTACTTCAGCAACTCACGGCCATATACTGTGTTCTCTCTGCTCTGTTTGAACAATGACTGATCTTAGTTGTTGACCTTCTCTTACTTTTTTTTTTTTTTTATCTTGCTCTTAATTGTGCTGCCTCTACGTAAAGTAGAGCTCAGTGCTGCTCGGGATGTTTCCATGCAATGTGCTAATACAATGACAGTGAAACTCTAAATTCAGACTTAATTGCAAGGCCAAGTCAGACTTCAGACCCAAGCAACAAATGAGAAAGTAAATTTATTTGGAGGTATGTGTACTGTGCTGCAGTCTTTCTTTTTTTTTTTTTTTTTTGGCTCACGCTTGCAAGACCTTCAGTCAGACTGACAATCGTGGTGCCCCCAGCTCCCAGGTGATGGCTGTGTGGGTGTGGTTTCAAGCGTGTGCGTATGTACATAAGTTTGGATACACGTGTCATTGCAAAAGCAACGTGTCATCCATTTGCACTGCAGCGTACCACTTTAACACACCATGTTGTGTGTTTCACAGCTTCGAAGAAATCTACAAATTCCAAAGACAAATTCTGCGAGTCAAAGATAGAGATGAATTCCCAATGATCCTCGTAGGGAACAAAGCCGATCTGGAGCTCCAGAGACAAGTAAGCCTCACAGATTACACATCTCTCCTGTGTGATTATCTGACGAGATAATGTGAACCAATCAGCACCATTCACATGTGCATATTTGAGGTGGAAGCGGGCGTTGCAGCTGCAGCTAGCTGCTAACAGACAGGATGTGAGCATAAAAGAGCAGCTGGAGAAATGGTGATGTCAGGAGGGCAGGATGGATGGAGAGAAAAAGTGTGCTGAAATTGGGAATTTTCTGGGTGTTGGTACACAGCCACTCTGTGAGTCTACAGCTCCCTCGCATGGTGAAAAGAAGCTTTACAGGCACAAATTACTTTTCAACATGAGTGTTTATGTTTTTAGTATGTGAAGCCTGGTGTGCTTCGAAAGGCTACTTGCAGGTTATAAAATGTAATGTATTCATCGTATATGTACTCAGGATAGATTTTTGCTTATCATTTGTTTTCAAGTTTTAAATTGTCAGTCTCCAAATTACACAGAAGTCTATTTCAGTTAAACTTTAGGCAAACTATGTGAAGTATCAAGATTCTTCAAGAATATCAAATGAATGCTCAAACGGATTTCCATAATTATGTGTAGTGTAACCACACAAAAGGCATGCTACTAATTTAATACCTAACCAAGTTGTTTTTCATTGTTTTTAAGTAATCATTTAAGAGCGGTTCACAATATTTTTCTTGTTATAGCACAATTCTCAAATATAAGTGCAGTAATGTATTGACAAATATTTACAACCTGAAATGTTTAATTTGATACTTTTGTTGTTGTTGTTAGTTTTCTTATCATGTTATGTACTTTAAAAAAAGAAAAGTAGTAACAATAAGTATTGATACTGTTTGCTTTGCTTTGCGTTTTGGGCCCTATGGTTGTCAATATTTACCTGTTTATGTCTCCCTCAGGTAACTCAAGAAGAGGGCCAGCAACTGGCCAGACAGTTAAAGGTCACCTATATGGAGGCTTCAGCCAAAATCCGTATGAACGTCGACCAGGCTTTCCACGAACTGGTTAGAGTAATTAGGTAAGTGCTTTATCTGCAAAGAACGAGCAATTTTAATTTTATTGTTAGCGGAAACAACTTGAGATGCACCAATACCAGTATCAGTGATGATACTGTATGGCTGTACTCATCCTCGTAAAAATGCTCCAATACTACAACACCGATAGTGCTTCACCTCACGTTTTCAAAACCGAGTCCAGAGTAATGAGAAGCAAGCGATTATATGATCATGTATAACTTCACTTGTCCTCTCACAGTTTTTAGAAATCGGGCTCAATATGAGTGAAATGTGTGGCATGACTATTAGAAAAACTTGGGCGTTGAGTCAATGTTATTTCAGTACAGTAATGACAAGTTGTTACTTTGAAAAGTTTTATAATTGATTGAAACTCCATTGTCAACACTTTAGAATAGTCAATATTTAGTAAACGTAACACCCACACACATGTGGACTGACCAATCTAAGGTTTCAACCCAACAGCAGCGATATAATCCATACTGTATTCAATATTCCAAGTTTCAAAAAGTAGTCTCGGATTAAAAAAATAAATAAAAAAATGATGCCTCCCAAAAGGGGTCCATGATTGCTTACAGATGCCACAAGATGGCGGCAGAGCACTTAAACCGCTGTCCATTTTGATTTATTCACTGTGGTCTGTACCAAAGCAGACAAAGAAGAAACAGCCAAGCAACATATCCATGCATCTAGCATGTACATCATCATGAGTCCATGGTACACAAATCACCATATTCAGCACTTAATTTCTTCAATTTAAGCCACCTTCACATGAGGCTCACGAAGATTATTAGCTAGCATACAGGACTGTCTCAGAAAATTAGAATATTTTGATAAGGTCCATTATTTTCTGTAATGCAATTAAATCAGCAAAAATGCCATACATTCTGGATTCCTGCATTTTTTTTACATTTTTTTTTTACTTGGTCTGAGGAAATATTCTAATATGTTGAGATATTTGGCTGAAAATGCCATAATCAGCCATATTAAAACAATAAAAGGCTTGCAATATTTCAGTTGATTTGTAATGAAACCAGAATGTATGGCATTTTTCCTTATTTAATTGCATTACAGAAAACAATGGACTTTATCACAATATTCTAATTTTCTGAGACAGTCCTGTACTAGCCCATTTAACACGCTAGGACAAACTGACGTGATTAGAAATTTTAATAAATGTTAGCAAAGTCGACCACATAAATAAATTAAAGCTAACAATAGCAACGCTAACATTTCATCAGATGGCACCAAAGTAATTTATATTTGCTTTGCCTTAATATTTATTTCAGATACCATGATCCCCAGTTGCTTACAGATGTCAAAAGATGGTGGTAAAGCATTTCAAATGGATATTGGTAATCCATTTGGATTTATTTACTGTAATCTATAGCAGTGCAAACTTTGAATAATCAGTAAGGCAATGCATCTAGCATGGACACAATCATGAACTCATGGTACCTTATACAGTAGTTCAATTATTCAAAAAACACCTTTACATGAGGCTCGTATGTACAATGAACTGTTAAAGTAAATTAAAAATAAGTTTGCTCTCTTCTCTCCAAACTCCCAGGAAGTTCCAAGAACAGGAATGTCCACCGTCGCCAGAACCGACAAGAAAAGAGAAAGACAAGAGTGGCTGCCATTGTGTGATCGTCTGAGTTGGCCTTATCACTGTAACTCATGCAGCTACTCTCTGTTGCCCTGCCCACTCTGCCTAAACATCACATCCCGTCGTGGATGACTGACCGCTGCCTTCTCCACCACGTGCATGACTCCAGACAGCTCTCCCTCCCATCTCGGGGATACTCGGACTCGGGGTCGCTGTGCCCAGGATGTGACTGGACGAGTGGCGATGCCAAAATTGAAACAAGACACCACTCTACCTTCAGCCATAACCCGATTCACATGACTAAACATTGCCTTCTAAATCAGCCTGACCAATTCATGTTTTGTACTCGGAAGGACTTCTCTTGCCTTGTAGTGATTTGTACTTGCTGCCGAGATTGAATGAAACAAACAAAAATAAATAAATTAAAATATATATATATATATATATATATATATATATATATATATATACAGAATGTTCCTTTCAAGTGTCTGACAGAGCAGAGAGATTATTTTATGAAGCTTTGTGTATGTTGTGCCATCTTTTCTCCCATGTGCTAATCTGCTACTGTACAGAAGTGAGATTTGTCGTAATTTTTAAAGTATTTCTAATGACTATTAAATCACCACAGTACAGTGTGTGAGGTTGGTTTTGCATATATGAAAGTGACTATATCATGATGTATATATAAATGATGCCTAGACAAGCCCTTAAAAGCTACGATGATGCGTTTAGATTTTTTTTTTTTGTCTTCTGCTTCTATCTCAATTGCCAAATATAGAATGTCTGAAGTGTGTTGTCTTATTCTTATTATTTTTAAAATTCTTATAGATCCGTTTCTTCTTTCGTGATGGTGGTTTAATCAACGTGATCAAACTGAGCGGTCACATGTTCTTGACGTCAGAAGCCACACGTCCAGATTTGCTTACTACATATAACAAAACAAGTAATCTCTTTGACGACTTATACGAACGTATTTTTTAAGTCCCTGTAAAGTGAAAATAAAAGTCAATGTAAAATGAGCAATTATATAAAATGAGGCTTCAAAATGTCTGCTAAATTGTCAGCCAAATATCACTTCCACAACCTGGAAAATGGACGCTACTTTATCTAGCATCGTTCTTATACCTTCATGTAACTAAGTTTGGACCACTAAAGCATCTGATGGGTGAAATATTTCTATGCTGTGACAATGAGGCACTCTAAAGCAAGCCCAAAACCATTGTCCGCACACTGTCAAGTGACTTTAAAAAAAAAAAAAAAAAAAAAAAAATCCCCCATTGTTGCTTTTCTCTGTGACGTGCCTGCTTTCACAGCTGACAACGAGGCACTCTAAAGCTGCTTGGAGCAGGCTTGCTAATACTTAATTTCACAATTGCGCTCATGGTTAACTGCCGATGTAAACAAAAGCACTCGAGTTCATATACAGGTATGTCTCTGAATTCACTTTACAGGGTCTTTCGTTCCATTTTAATGTTGACATGTCTGATCAACACATTGTTGATAAAACCAATTAATCATTCCAGTAATGCAGTGCATTTCGCTTTTGTCTTTAAGGAACAACCTTGATCTTGAATTGTTTAGCCTGTCAATACTGTTGGAAGAAAAATAGCATATAATGTGCTCAGCAGTGGCACCTTAACTCAATAGACGTGCTACCTGTGTGCATCATGTTCAGTACACACGCAGACACACAATGAAATTCTCCTCTGCCTTCTCTGCTATTGTTGTCTTTCATATCTTGTATCTGAAGATCAAGAAAATTTGATGATAGTAACACACTTGATTAAGTGTTTATACTTTTATACATTATTTTCTTAAACTACTGTAGCTGGCAAGTATTTTTTTTGTAAGTGAATGCGTGATAAGCGGAGTATTTCATTATCCTTCAAAACTAATGTCGCCCCCAGTTTTACTCAAATTGGACTCATCAAGAATGTTTCTATTTCTGGACTAAAATCTTGGAAAAGCTCGCTGATATATTAAACTGTAGGCTTCCTTTATCTCCAAGACTGTGTTTACTAGGTGACTTAACAATAACTGAGCTACCATGTAAACAATCTCAATCTATATTTATAGCCCTTACTATTGCTAAAAAAATAATCCTTGTCAATTGGAAAAATAAACAATCTCTAAATATCGACCACTGGTTAAACTTACTAATAAATTATATCTCAATGGAAAAAATCTCTGCCTTAAATAAAAATCAAGTATCAAGATTTAAACAAATATGGTCTATGTACATAGAATATTTTAATCTCAATTTGGCAACTTAATCCTGCCAAGATTCTGCCTGTTAACGAGAGCCACCACATCGTTACAACTTCTGTTTTCGCTGCTCCTGTATTTGGTATTTTGTATCTGATTGTTTTTATTTTTATATAGTCAGGAACCTAGTTGCTGCTAGTGGGCTCGAGCATACCACACTATACGACACTATACTCAATAACTCCTTAAGATCTATTTCTAGTGGGCACTAAGCATCAACACTTGGTGTTACTGCATGCTAATTAGTCAATTTTCTTGACGCCGTCCCCTGTGGTCGGGCGGGGGTGGTTCTGCCCCCCCCCCGTTGTCTGCTCGGTGGCGGTTGCGTCTTGGACGCTCCCTGGGCCACCTGTGGGGTGCGGTGTTGGGGTGCTTCCCCTGGTGCCCGGGGCGGTGCCGTCCCGGCGCGGTCCGCTGCTCCGTGCCCGGCGGCGCGGTTCGGGGTGGGTGGGCCTCCGGTGTGCCCCGTGGTTCCCTCTCCCCTCCCCCTTCCTCCCCCCCGTCGCCTCTCCCTCCTCGCCTCCTCCCGCCCATCCTCCTCTGCCTCCCGGTCCCTTTTCCCTTGTCGCCCTCCCTCCTCCTCTCCCCCCCCGCCTCCTGCCCTGCAGCCGCCCTTTCGCCTTCTTGTCGTCTTCTCCCCGCTTCCCCCGCCCCCCCCCCCCCTTCCCTGTCTGCCCTGCGGCCCCTCCCCCTCCCTCTCCCTGGGCCTGGGGCTCCCTCCCCGGCCCGGGCGTCGGGCTCCGGGGGCCGGGCGAGGGTTTGGGGCCTGCCCCACTCCGGTATAACTCCTGGCGCCCCGGGCGGGCTCCGGTGGCCGGTGGGCTGTCCGGTAGCCCTGCTGCGCTGGCTGTCCGCCCATTGTGGTGCCGGGTGGATGAGGTGGGGGGCGGCAGGGGGTGGGGGTGCTGGGGGGCGGGCGTGCCACCTACACCCGCCGGGTTGGGTGAGGCCCCGCTGGTCGCTCCTCTTACTCACTTCACTAGCTTGCACTATACACTTTGTAAATATACACATAGGGCACACAACACATTTCTTGGTGGGGTGGGGAAGGGTGGAAACACCGTCTTCACCCTTCAACTCCCCTCCAATTTTAATGCACCTCACGTCCAAGGGGAGGGGTGAGTTGGGGCGGGGAGCCATCAGAGGGGATGGACTGCAGTGCCTGGCAGCGCTGTGGTCCCCCCCATTTGTGTCCCTGCCCCACCACTTTGTCCCTCCATTCCCTTTTTTAATGCACCACACATATACATATTCATTTTTTGGGGGGGGATACGGGTGTGTCGGAATAGGGGAAAATTTTTCCCTCTGCTCCGACTCACCTGCTCCCAATTTTAATGCACCACACGCACACACTTGTATATACACTGGGTGGGGCCACATTCACGGTGTAGGGTAGAGCTCGCCAGTCGGCGAGCTGGCGGACTCAGTAACAGGGTTAGGTGTCACTTGTACTCTGGCGTGACGACCGGGGCCTCTCCCCACCGGGCTCGGTGTTCTGGTGTTCCGCCTTCTCCCCTGGTGCTTCCTCCTCTGCTTCCCCCCTCCCGCCGCTGTGCAAATCTCGCGCGGCTGGAGGTGGGGTGGGCACATCTTCCCTCTCTGCGCTGCTGCCCGGTGCCGGTTTCCGGGGGGGGGTGGGGGGTTCTCGCGGGGGGCCGGGTTCGCGGGGGGGGGTGGCGGCCGTCGGGGGGGGGCGGCTTGTTTGGGGGGGGGGTGGAGGTATGGGTGGGTGGGGGGTTGGGTGCTGGGGGTCGGGGTGTGTTCGGGGGTTTGGGGGTCGGGGGTGGTGGGGCCTGGGTCGTGGTGGATGGCGGGTTTGGGTGGGGTGCGGGGGGGTCGTGGGGGGATGGGGGCTGGGGACCGGTGGGGCGCTGTGGGGGCCCGCTGGGCCTCGTTCTGCGGCCTTGGGCTCGGGGGTGTGGGCCGGGGCTGGGGCGGGGGTGTTCCGGGTGTCTGGGTCGGCTCGCCGACCGGTGTCCGCTCGGGTGGCTTGGGGGTGGCCTTGGTGCTGCCGCGGCCTGGGGATTCCGGGGGGGGGGGGGGGGGGGGGGGTGCTCGCTTTGCTGGACCGCGGTTGACGGCTTCTTTCTTTGGTGGTGGTCCTTATGCATGCCAGATCCATCGCACCAGCATCTACTGAAACTCAAACAGAAGTTGCCTCTCCCTCCCACAGCCCCTTGAATCAGTGGGTGCTGGTGTCTGTGGATCTCACTTTGCTTTATCTATCCTTCCCTCCTTCCTCTCTTTAGTTTTTCCTCTGGTCACTTGAGATCTCAATTTATTGGAAGTTTGAGGTTTCTGGGGTTGGCATAAGACTCCGGTTTTGTAACCACGCAGGAGGGGTCTTGTTGGTGCTGGACTTCACTTTGATGGATTGGATGTACTGGCTTCTATTGATCTCACTCTGCCTTATCGATCCTTCCCTCCTTCCTCTCTTTAGTTTTTCCTCTGGGCTCTTGAGATCTCGCTAAATTTGCTGGAATTTAGAGGCTTCCGGGGTTGGCGTAAGACTTTGATTTTGTAATCATGGGGAAGGCAGGAAGTGTTTGGTCGGTGCTGGATGTCACTTTGATTTACCTTTCTTTTCTCTTTATTTCTTTTTTTTTCTGACCTTTTCTCTGGTCTCCTGACCATTTAAATCTCACGACTCTGGCAAGATTCTGAAGTACCTGGTTAAGGCGAAGGGTAATGGGATATTTATAAGGTTTTAGGTGAATGAATGAGTATAAATTTATAAGTATTTGCACGCACGCACACGCACGCACGCAAACGCACGCAAACGCACACACGCAAACGCACGCACGCACGCAAACGCACGCACGCAAACGCACGCACACATACACACACACAAAAAAAAAAAAAAAAAAAAAAAAAAGAGCAATGATGACAAGACGTTGAATCGGTAAGACTACCGAATGAACAATTCTGAGCTCTTAAAAAAAGAAAAAAAAAAAAAAAAAAGAATGTTTCTATTGCTTATCAATGGAGATGTATTTATATTTAGCCTCCTGTTAGAGAATTAAGTGCTATGCCAGCTATGAAAGGACTTGTTGCACATTGAATGTTAAATGGGCTACAAAGATGAACATTTCAAATTCATGAGTTTAAAGACCCAACTTAATGCAAATGCCAATGCACATCCATCGCAATCGTGCTGATTTTTCTCCCATAGCAATGTCTTTTGGCTTGAGTTCAGCTTTTTTGGGGTGTGCTAAAATAAAATATGTCATTGAGCCAGAAGGGGTATCTTTTTTTTTTATTATTATTATTTTTTTAAGTAAAATCATGTATAAATATTTACTGAAATTTGTTTCTGCAGGATTTTGGCTATAGTGTTTGTGATGATGATAATAATAATAATAATAATAATGATAAGAATAAGAATAAAAAAAAACATCCATCATCATTCACATTACATAGTGAATTATAAGCTCAGCACATAAATATATACTACAGAAATAAATCGTTTTAGTTGAAAATGTATACAACAAAGGAACTAAGGAGGTACAATTTTAAAACATTTTCATCCGGACACACCCTCGGTCTTTGCAGGGTCATGGGGGGGAAATCTCGAAAAAGTGAAAGCGTAAAACAGCATAATATGCTCATACGTTACATACATAGGTCTACTATAGGGTAGGAAACAGGCACGAGATCTGTTCCTACATAAAATTATTCCCTTTTTCGCAGAAGCATTGATTAAAGATGAATACTGTAGTCATGTATTAATATTATACAGGCAGGCTGTTAATACAATTTTAAACATATTGTAGTTGGGGCTTACTATTATTAGGATTATTATTGTTGTTATTATTGCACTATGTGTGGAAAATATACTGTATGTCAAGATTAAGTCGTAATTAAATATTAATACTTGGTGGTTACTTTCCACTACTGCCTGTCGTCAATATCTCATCGAATAGCGGTTGCTTCGGCGCTCCATCAAGTGGGTGAACAGCTCCTGACACGTAAGCGCCTCCCCTTTAATCAAGAGGAAGCCTTCTCGTGGGGACGTGGTACACGCGCGAGTTGACAAATCAACATCGATCCGCGTGGAGCCCGAGAAAACGCGCGTGCACGCGGCACTGACAGCCAGTTCGCGCGCCCCTCCGCCTTTCTCACTCGACCGCTGCTTCAAAAAAGCAGCAGCAACGTCGCTGGACGCGCACCTCCTCTGCTCGATCGAATACTGGGGTGGAGGACAGAAGCGCTTTCGACCGACCGGCCACCAACCGACTGAGGCTTCCCACACTGAAGTTCAGCCGGAGACATGGAGGGGGTCGGCGGCAACAGGAGCATGTCGTACAGCCGATGGAGCTATGACAGGTATCTCCACCTATCTATCTATCTATCTATCTATCTATCTATCTATCTATCTATCTATCTATCTATCTATCTATCTATCTATCTATCTATCTATCTATCTATCTATCTATCTATCTATGGGGTGCCTTGAGTTGAATTCGTTCAGTGGCTATAATTCAAACAGGTTGCATCTCAAATCATTGTTCCCTATCGAAATGAATGGAAGTGCCATTAATCCGTTCCAGATACCACCAAAAAATAAACAATATATATTTTTGGAATATTTTTGCTTTTTATTGTAGTGATTTAACTTTTGTAGATGTAGCAACAAGCAGTCATGACACTCGCAGGTTTTCAAATAACATGGTCACCTGTGGAATGTTCCTATTTTTTTATTTGTATTTTTATTTTTTTTAATTATTATTTTTTTAATTATTTTTTAGCAATCCTCAATTTTCAACTTTCTTGTTTTTCCAGTTACAACTTTTTTTTTTTTTTTTCCGAAACATGTTACATTCAAAATAACACAATAAAGTTTATCAGTTTCAGCAATTTGTCTTATTTTCAAATCATTGCATTGTTTTCATTTATGTTTTACACAGTGTCGCATCTACATTGGAATTGGGGTTTGTAATGACCCCGTCGGAATGTGCTTGACACTACTGTAATCCAGCGATTCTCAATTGCGGTCCTCGCGTACCCCTATCCCACTGATCTAAATATATGAACGGATAGCCCGTGCAAGATGTTGAAGTCACAGAGCGGCCATCTTGCTACTCCCATCTCGGGAGCAGACTACTGTATAAACTATATGGTATGGTATATGGTATATGAGACATATGCAGCTCGTAGGCAGTTAATATAAGGCCGGAGAGCGGGGTGGGGGGTTTTGTGGTGGGGTGGTCACTATTTTTGACAAGTAAAAAAAAATAAAAAAAATTAACAAGTGGATAGTATGTGCTGCTCTGAAGACCCCCTTTTTCTTTATCGCACAGTTCCTTAGACCCCAATATTAGATTTGGCACAGGCATCTTTTGTTGAATTACAGTTATAATTCGTTAATCATGTTTACAGGAGGAAACTTGTATATTTTTCATTAAGCATATAATTTATACATGTATTTAAGTCAAGTTGTAAAATGTCTAAAGTCCTCATGTTTATGTTTGAAGCCTGAGCATGATCCTCAGCTGTGTTGGTAGAAGGAGACATGGAAAACATTTTTGGTATTCGACGACTGTTGTTGAGAACCAGTGTTGTAATCTGTTCCATACAAAGACAAATTGCCTGTTGTGATATCAGCCTGCAGTGAAAGGGTCAGCCTAGTGAACATCCTTCAGATGTGCGAGTTTGCTTTGAAAACACCATTAATAATACGGAGTATGCATTTCATTGTGTTATCCCCGCCATTGTCCCTTTCACAACCAGTATGATTTCACATAAATCATGAAAACAATAGCTTAACTGTCCACCACTTCGTCCTCATGTCAGTTGTTTTGGTTTGCCAATCTGTCATTGTGTGGCAGCAGGAGACATGCTGCCTCTGACTGTATAATTGGTATTCAGAATCTGTTCTTGGACATCCCAGGAGACTGCAGCTCGAGCCGCTGATCTCTTGCAGCCCGAGATTTTTCACCAGACTGTGAACTGTGAACAGTATGCAAGCTCTTGTACATGGTGTGAGGATCAATAGCAATAAAGGACTAATGTTTGTTATTATTGTTCACTGCTAACAAGACAAATAACATGAAAGAAGAGATTCCTTTCTAAGTGAGACCAACTCTGTATGGTTACAAACATTGACTGTGGGTATGTATGAATATTCAAATTATTTCATAGCCCATTTTGTTGCCAGAATACACCAAATATGAAGACATTGGCAACGGCATTCTTGGCACCTCCATTAGTTAGATGACTAATTAGTCATAATTACAACAGCTCTGAGAAAATATAAAGCCTATTGTCATTTAAGTCTTGAAATGGATCAAACACACATGGGAAATTGCTGCCACTGCTGCTAATCACTGTTTTCACAGCTTCTTTCAACTATCGACCATTTCTTTTAAATGCTGCTGTTCTGTTTGTTCCCTATTGTATTCTCAGATAAAAAATACAATGTGGGTCTCTTTTTTTCTTTGCCAAATACTTGGAGTATTTTGCTTTAATAAAAGTACAAGTACCTTAATAGAAAATATATTCAATAGAAACTACACAGCAAATCGGTCAGTGTTATGCAAATACGCAGTACTCAGTGTTATTTTAACACTGTTAGGATAAAAAGTTACACTGTCAGAGTAAATTTCTTGAGCGTTTGGGTGGATTTTGGGTGTGACCTGAATAGCACTACCTTCAGTGTTAAATTGTCCTAATTTCCGGTGAATGAGAGACTTTCCATTTCGAGCGCACTGTCAACATTTCAATAGTGATACATCCTGTTGTTGTTGTTGTTGTTGTTGTTGTTGGGGCAGCGTGGCTCAGTGGTAGAGTGGTTGTCCTGGGACCCTATGTACGATCCCAGGCAAGTGTTACTACGTCAAAGTTCCCAATTGCTCCTGATGCCATATCATCAGCAGTCAATATCTAAAGTTCTTTGAGGCCCTTGTTAGGAGGAAACACATTATGTAAATGTAGTACCATTTGCTAGAGTAAAGTGTAGTTTGTTAATTTTTTTTAACACAGACACTAGTGCGCTACACTCACAAGTGTTTAAACACCACAGTTAATTGTAGTTTGGCAGAATTAAATGTTTAACACTGACACTAGTGTAGAGTACTTTCAACACTACTCAGTGTTTACCAGTGTAGATTATTAACACTATACAGTGTTCAAGTAACACGGGTTAAGTGTGAAAGAAGTAACACTTGGAAAAGTGCCAGATTTGCACTCATATAAATATAGTGTTAGATTTAACACTGTGAGTGTGACTCTATCACTGGTGATTTTGCTGTGTAAAGTAGAATATTAGAATATTACTGAAGTCTCCAAAGTAATTTTCTGATATTAAATGTAAAAAAGGGCGGCACAGTGGTTAGCACGTCCGCCTCCCACTACTGAGGACTCTGGTTCGAGTCCAGGCTCCGGCCTTCCTGGGTGGAGTTTGCATGTTCTCCCCGTGCCTGCGTGGGTCTTCTCCGGGTACTCCGGTCTCCTCCCACATTCCAAGACATGCATGGCAGGTTAATTGGGCATTCCGAATTGTCCCTAGGTGTGCTTGTGAGTGTGAGTGGTTGTTCGTCTCTGTGTGCCCTGCGATTGGCTGGCAACCAGTTCAGGGTGTACCCCGCCTACTGTCCATAGCCAGCTGGGATAGGCTCCAGCACCCCCTGTGACCCTTGTGAGGAGTAAGCGGTTAAGAAAATGGATGGATGACAAAATAGGCCTCTCAACTGTAACCGTAATTGGTAGAAACACGGCTCGAAGAGCTGGTGAGCAATGCATGTTGAGCTGATGATCAGGTGGCTAGTTGTTCGCTTTAAAATACACTGGAAATATTTCACTCTGCCATGCAGAACGGTGTGACGCAGTACTCCTCCAGCAAATGGAAAATTGATTGACAATTCTTTCAAATCCAGGCACCATTCAGACATTCGTGTTAGTTATGCTGACTCAAGTAGAATCACTCAGCTGCAAAGATTTTCACATAAAGTTGGAACGTGTTGACATTACCTCAAATGCATTGCACATTGTAGCCTATAGATCATGTAAAGATCTACACTATATGGCAGAGGATACCTTTAAGCTTGAGTATTTCAAGATGGGCCTATACAAGGAATTGTATCGACAGCACAAATTTTAATGATACTGAACTGAACATACATTTTATTTTTCATTAGAAACAAATGTGCTAAAAATGAACATAACGTTTGTGATAACAAACTGAATGGCTGCAAATAAGATGATCCGCAGCAGAGTCAAGTGATGATACTGAGGGCGTGTATCTGTGTTTGCAGGCTTCTATGGTCTCAGGCATTGTAACTCATGGTGTATCTGCCGGTGCTTGGACATACAGTACGCGCAATCTCACAATGTTCTCGCACCCACTCGCCAAACACTGTAGCCTAGAGATGGAGGCACAAGGTGGGCTAACAAGATAATATGCAGATTTTGGAAAGCTCTGCCTTGCATTTTCATTTTTATGTAAAGCTTATTTTATGATAAACATTCTTTGTATCTCTTGGCTTCAATATGTTAAAAAAAAAAAAAAAAAAAAAAAAAAAAAAAAAGTAAAATATTGTTCATCCTTCCAGAATTCCAATCCGAACCTCAGAACTATGAGGTGGACGTGTTAACAACGACCTCACCATGCTCTCCCATTCGAGGGCCCATCTTTATTTTACAGAAGAACACATTTCAATAGGTAGTGAGTCAGCTGCAAGACAATTGCTTTATTGGCTCTTGCCCTTAAGCGTGATAGATGCTGCAAGAGTGAAGTACTTTCTGCTATCTTGACAGGCAGGCAGTATCTTTTTGCCGAAGTCAGTCCCAAGAAAAACATCCTTTTCATCAAGAAAAGTGTTCTTTGGTCTTCTTTTAATAATGAACCTTTGTTCAGCTCGGATAACACTATGACTAACGTCTTAAAGAGATATTTACAAGACATTTAAACTGTCAGAAGATGCCACGTGAATGTAAATCCAAGGGTACTTAAGATAGATCCTTTGTAATTCTGCTCTTTCTCAAACTGCTTGTTTTACACCCTTGGTATTTGTTACATTTTTGTACAGTACAGCATACGAGTAGCATGTGCGTTTGAAGTCTCTTCACTTTGAGGCTCTAATGGACCAAGACAGGTTATTGGTTTTCCTGTGCATCAAAGTGGGCTTCTGTTAAATGACCCTTTCAGCAGCAGGTGTGCCTTTGGAACAGCATCGTGGAGCAGGTTGACAAACCAGCTGTGGCCTTGACTCTGACCATTGCAGCAGCAAAAACAGTGACAAGTGATCCCAAGTATAATTCTAACCCTGCTCCCATGAGCAGGAAAGCAAAAATTATATAAATAATCGCAACCATAACTTACAATGGACACATTATTAGGTAAGGCTATAGCCCTACCTATTAGGGCTGTCACTAAGGAATCTTTTGAGACTTGATTTTTTCGATTATTACATTCCAGTGTTTGTAGCCTACAAACACCGCAGCGTGCGTTCTAGCTAGTTCACTAGATGGTAGGATATACATTAGCTAATGACTTAAAAAATATACCGTTAATGCACACCGGCTCATAGTCACGGGTACACATTCTTTGTTATTACATAAAACACATTTTTTGTTCATTTTAAAGACCCCGCACCTTGGGCATCCTTTTTCTTTTTGTGTATTTCTCCATAGCGCCATACTCAACTAACCATGTGCTAAACGGCCAAGGTGAGCTAGTCAGAACTCCCAAAGTCATTCACTATAGGCCACGCCCCTTACAGATTCACATGCTACACAAAACAGTGTGTGTGATTTTTATCTTAATTACACTTTATAAAGTCAGTTTATTTCTTTACATTCTCTTTTCAGTAATTATATGTATTTAATTATATTAAAACACATCATTATTTTTTATTTATTAGAAATGTGCAAAAATTTTTTTAATAATAACGGTGCACTTTTTTGTGGTTGTGGGGGCTGGAACGGATTAATGTCATTTCAATTTTATTAAGTGTCAATCAAGGTTAAATAAAGGCGCCACTGTATTTTTGATATTTGCTGTTAGCTTTGGTTAGTAGTAACAACTCACTATTATGCAGTACTCCCGCATTGTCAAATACAACCACAATAATAAATAAAAATAGTTAGGTTAATACTTTTCTGACATTCAAAGTGATCATAACAAACTTTGTGAAGGCTCATTCGATTGTTTACATAATGTAGTTGTGGGTGGTTGAATGTTGGTGTCTTATAATTATACTGTATGTCCACTAACTTGAAGGGCACCACCCCAATGACAAGCCCTTATGTGCTTAAAGGTACCAACCACCACCTCAGATTTACTGCCTTTTCTTCTTATTGCACAACATTTTTAAATCTATCAAACACGAGGACATGCCTTCGAAAAAACGAGTAAATTCACTTTATTTAGTGCATTTATAAGGGATGCCAAGAGAAGAACAGCATGAGAAAACATGACAGTTATACACTAGCATTTGTGTATGTGTTTAAAGCAGTCAGACTCCAGCATCAGAATATCTCATCACCCTTTTTTCTTGTTTCAACAGTTTGCTATTGGCTGATCATTTTCATAACATAACATTTCAAAAGTGTATGTCAATCACTTTGTCCTTATAATTAAGTTTAACTGTAGAAGTTTTGTTGCTTCTGTTTTAAGTTCAGTGAATCAGTGACAATATGGTGGCAAAGAACTCAACTCACACAAAAACATTTTCCACAAAAATAGCACTTACTGTATTGTACTGTATTAAAACATACTCTAATATAATCAAATGAGGTTAAAGATTGAAACATTTTGTACATCATGATTCATGCTTCAGTGGCCGTTGACATTGGGCAACTTCTGGCGCGCTTTTGCCATGCGCCAGTATTATGCAGAAATATCACAAAGAAGAGTTTACAATTACGTGACTCAGCAAGCTGCAGTATTTATTTTGTGTGTACAGAGGATAAATAATGTATGCCAGTGAGTGTTGTCTGCATGTGTTGCTACATTGTGTTCTGTTCAGTTGCTTAAAGCGTTATACTACGGGAATGTGAATTCTTGTTTCATGAGTTAGGTTATGGCGTTTTGTATTGTTTGTTAGCATTAAGCTAGTGGACTTTGGTAAGTTGTGTGCCTTTGTTAAATACACAATGCATGTTTTTTTCTTACTATTTTAAACTTAACTGGGAGTGGCAATAAACAGCTGGAAGCAAGGCCTTTGTATTGAATTTTTTTTTAAAAGTGGAAATTTTTCATTTGTGCAGTGACCACCCAGAGAAACTTCAATACTTTGAAGGATTAACACTTGAATCGCTGTAGACATTTAGAAACAAGCAAGGTGAGGAAAACTCATTATCGCGGAAACTTCCTCTTTTCCAAGTGTGAATGATTAATTTCATCATCTCACTTGTACCGTTTTCATCCTCCGTAACTGTTGTTTATGGCTGCATTTATTCTCTGACGCCAATGCTTGAGGCTCTCCAATGGATACTTGTACCATAAAGACTTTGCATTCAACATGCACCGGTAATATATACACTTGACTTGACTACCAGTGTTTCAGCATGTTTCAGCTCTCGTCGGCAAGTAAACATGATCTCAGGGCCTATCTACCCTTCTTTCAAAGAATCCGATTTCATGTGGTGAGATAAGATGTCTCAAATCATCTAATACCTTTTTTTTTTTTTTTTCATTTTGCCTTTAGGGGGGATTTTGCCTGATATCCTAGATTCTTTCTGTCCTTGATTTGTATGTTAATTCTCCTCCCTCTGACTATTCTTTTATTCAGCTCTCTTCCAGAGCTCTGCACCAGTGCTGAGTGTGAGATATGCCTCTGGAGCTGGTTGCTATGGTGAAAGATTGTGGCGTAAAACTGGGAGGTGGCACGCCATGTTTTTCAGAAATAAGATTGTGAGTCTGGAAAGTGTAATTAGTTTAAGCACACTGTTAATGTTAGACATTCTGCAATCTGCCGTGCTTCTTCAATACAACCAGGCAGAATAGTGTGCTGCATGGTTTCAATGTCTATGTTGTCTATGCACCTGCTGGCCATAATATTAGGTACATCACCAATACAACATGTCAATCAGTAAATCTGCCTTAACATAGATAATCATGTTTGTATCGTCATTGAGGTATCAATTCAACGGTGCGTTTATTATTGTATTTGAAGATGAAGTGCACTGTTCCCATACACTCCAAAATGGCCCCGCACCTACAATCCAAAATGTGGGGAGCAGAGCATGCACTTGTAAACGTCCTGGTGTCAGACGCAGAATAGTCCAAGAAACTGCTTGACTTGTATTTAAGACTAATTTTAAGTTTGTTGCATCTACAACAGCAGGTAGTAATCATTAAGTAACAAAACTGTGTTATTCGCAGTTAAAAATATTCGGTTACTGACATTTTCTGTGACTATACGCTCTTACTCAAATAACTAATGTCTCAAATCTGTTGCTTACTGAAGAGTGAGCGTCTCCATATGTCTGTATGTCTGTATTATGCTGCACCCAGGTGGCCAAGGCCAGAAATAACAAAAATGTTGCAATACCCACCCCACCTCTTTGTAGCACCCAGGTTTTTAGAGCACCCCTAAACCTCTGATCCTAGAATCGTCTCTGGCCATTTGTATTTTTGAATGATCTCGTGTAGTGCATAAACACACACACCTGTGCCCAGCATAGCCTTAAACCCAAACTGATTATCTGTAAATTTGATCAATTGTGAGATTCTGTCCAAAAGGATTATTTCCATAACTTTTTACTCAATACTGTAATATAGTTAATTAACATAGGGTCAGGTAGAAACCCATGAAGGAGGAACTGGAAACCCATCCTGCCCACATGCCTTATTAGCAGCCAGTTAGTAACAGCTTTAAATGACTTCATTTGGCAATTTTGATGGTACTATGTGTGTAAAAAAAAAATAATATTTGAGAGCCACTGGCTTACAGGGGAGTATATGTCAATATGCAGTGTGTCAACATGAATTTCTATATGAGCAATACAATATGATAGTTAATTTATAGCCTACTTCCGTGTACAATGCAAACTGCGATGATGGTATAAATTAATAGTAGAGCAAATATATAATGGATGCCGTTGTGAAACACACAAATGTGGTTGTTCTTTCAATCGAAGGCTGTGGTTGCATTTGGAGACATAAGCTGTTTAACAACGCCGCCGTGTGTCCAACAGCCACCACTACAATTATTTCCACCAGTCGAGGGTTCCCTGTCTCTCGATCAACAAATAATAAATGCATGTAGTTACCTCCATGCATGTAAGTAACTGCGCTCTACTGAAAGAATTTAATCACTTAGATAGACAATGTGCGTCTTTTGAAGCATAGTTACCTACCTCGGTGGTTCTTGTTTCCATGTAATTCGGACTCTGCTGTTGCCATGGTTACCAGAACCAGTGTGTTTTCAGATGACGCTCCTGCTGAGTGAGCTGAGTTGGGATGCAGATAATGCACTCGTTGACACTACAATGGTGCCTCCATCTCTCTGCACGTGGCCTTGTGCTGAGATTTGGGATGGCAGCTTTCCCCACCTCTAAAATAGCAATTCATTGACAGCAATTTGACAACAAACTGCCTGACTGATTTACTGCAGATGTGCTGTGCATAAAGCGAACAGCTCGGCCATGAGGGTCCATTTAAAGCTACAGACCTTTCAGTGTCTTTATTGATTGAAAAGGTGAAAACATGAGAAAGAGAGAAGAAAACCAAAGGAAAGCAACCCATGGAGTGTGAGTCATGTGAATTGAATCCAACATCGCAGCTGAGCTCACACACTACAGTATAGTAATACATGAGTACTTTTTGAAAGTTGGTCATGTAATGTGCTAGTCAGATAATCCTTCAGCACATAAAAATAATTGTATAAAAAATGTTGTTTGTACATTTCACAATACAACCACTCACAATGACGTGGAGGGTTCGGTAAATGTGACTCATCCACTGACTCACCAGATATTATACTTAAATCAAACTGTCTGTTGCCCCTGGATACAAGTGATGTTCAAATGGAAAACGAAATGTTTGAGGTGGTTCACTTCCTTTAAAAAAAAATAAATAAATAAATAAAATAAAAGAAAAGAAAAAAAGGAAGAAAGAAAGAAAGAAAGAAAAAACATTTTGCTCTGTTGACGCAAATGCAATGGGAATTCCGAAGAGCGGGGATTTTTTATTTATTTATTTATTTCCAACTTCAGATCTTTAAAAATATCTTTATGTAGAGGTGAATTGTTCGTTGTTTCATTTGGTTCCTTCCCCTCTTCGATTAATGGTTGACAGAGACTCGGTTTGTACGCGTGACAACAGCATAGCACGGTACAAAGACCGTGTTGCTGCAACCATCTTTTATTTTCCTTCTTCAACAATGTACAGAGTCACACTTCTTCCTCGTATACAATAACAACGATGGACTTGCGCCCCCTATCGCAACATTCTATACAAAAAATATACACAACAAATGTCATTTGTTTTTCATCAAAAATCAACTGAGAAAATATTCAAATATTTAAATCAAATGTATTGCCAAAAATAAGAATATGTAAACTTAAATGGCATTAACTTTAAATCAAATGAAATGGCGCTTACATTCCGGCCCCTAATTGTTACTGCTAAGGCATAACAATTATCAAAATTACAAAATGCGACATTTTAAACTTGTCTGTAATTCACACCATGTTAACTATATACACATCTTTTTGTGTATTCAAACAAAACATACATCATTGGTCCATTTCAAGCAAAAGACACAATTTGTCTACTGGCCTTTCCAAGACACTACTCTTAGTTTTAACTGAGACTCTTCTCACATGACCATTTGAATCACAAATTGTGTTTTCAACCTTTCCCATTAACCATGAACCTCTAGGTGCACTGTCATCTACAATAAGAACAACATCACCTGGTTGTAGGTTTCTCTTTACATTGAACCACTTTTGTCTCTCTTGCAAAAGTGGGAGATATTCTTTGGTCCAACGCTTCCAAAAAATATCTGACAGATATTGCACCTGGCGCCATCTTCTTTTTGAGTACAAATCTTCCTTTTGAAATAAACCAGGTGGCAACATAGGTTGTCTTTTCATCAGAAGCAAATGATTTGAAGTTAATGCTTCGATATCGTTTGGATCATTCAAAACTCTTGTGATTGGTCTATCGTTAATAATAGACTCCACTTCACAAAACAAAGTGTGAAGACGTTCATCGTCAAGTGTTTGTTGTCCCAATAACTGGACAAGAATTCTTCTAACAGAACGGATCTGTCTTTCCCAAATCCCACCGAAATGAGACCCTGAAGGTGGATTGAATATCCATGTAACACCTTTTTGCAAAAGTGACTCGGCAATTTTTGACTTATTCCAATTTTTGATTGCTTCTTGCATTTCTTTTTGTGCGCCTACTAGGTTTGTACCGTTATCTGATCTCATAACAGAAACCTGACCTCTCCTGGCCACAAACCTTCTGAATGCGTTAATGCATGAATCCGTTTCAAGTGAGTGAGCGACTTCTATATGAATTGCTCTTGTGGTAAGGCATGTGAACAAAACACCATACCTTTTCACATAACTTCTGCCACATTTAACCTCAAAAGGTCCAAAATAGTCTATCCCTACATTTGTAAAAGGGGGATTATCCGTTTCAAGTCTGTCTTGTGGCAGGCTTGCCATTTTTTGTTCACCAGGTTTAACTGAAAACCTTTTACAGCTCACACATTTTGACAAAATTTTCCTGAGAGTTGCATCAGCTTTTGGAACCCAGTATTTTTCTCTCAATTTAGATAACATCAAGTTCCTCCCACTATGACCTGTTTTCATGTGAATATGTCTGAGAATCAGCGAAGACACATAGTGGTCTTGATGGAGTATTACAGGGTGTTTCACATTGGATGGTAAAGCAGATTTATCTAATCTTCCACCAACCCTTAAGACACCTTCCTCCAACACTGGATCTAGTTTCACAATGCGACTTATTCGTTTGACCTTTTGACCCTTTTTTAAAGCTGCAATCTCTTCTCCGTAACTTTGATTTTGACAAAATTTGACAATTTCCATTTCTGCATTTTCCAATTCTGTGACTGTTAAGTAGCCTTCATTTGTGTTCGGTTTTGGCACCTTTTTCTTCTCACTGTCACTAACTGTCAAACTTCTGCGCTGATGTGACAATTTCAACAGAAGCTGTTTGAATCTCAACATCCATGCAATAGCCTTTTTCAATTTGTGCCAATCTGAGTAATGACAAATAAGTTGATTCACTGGACCATCTTGCACGGCATCAACATCAATGCTCATGACCTTCAATTCTGTGTCATTACGAATGTCCACCGACATTATTGGTGACACTGGCCAACATTCTGTGTCCTGTCTGAGAAAATCCGGTCCTTGAATCCACGATTTGTTTGAGAGGAATTCACTTGGTTTCATTCCTCTTGACGCATAGTCAGCTGGGTTCTTCTCTGAGTTTACATACCTCCACTGACTAACCTTGGAGTGATCTCTGATGAGTGCGACTCGATTTGCAACAAAAGTCTTAAATCTAGCACTGTCGTTTGCTATGTATCTCAATACTGTAGTACTGTCTGACCAAAATATGGATTCTTTCAACGGCATTCTCATCTCGCTTCTCATCATTTTGTCCATTTTCACAGCTACAGCAGCCGCTGTAAGCTCTAATCTAGGAATGGTCGTTTGTTTCAAAGGTGATACTCGTGACTTCCCTATCACAAATGAGCAATGGGCTTCACCTCTCTCATTTGTGACACGCAGGTAGGTAACCACACCGTAGCCTTTCTCACTCGCATCTGAGAAATGATGCAGTTGGGCAGATGTGATTTTTCCAAATCCAACAGGTTTAAAACATCTGTCCACTTTGAATCCTTGTAGTCCTGTCAATTCTGACAGCCACTGTTGTGATTTCTTGATCAGGTCCTCTGGAATGTCTTCATCCCATGATAATTTCCTTCCACACAGCTCCTGCAAAATCATTTTTGCTGGAAGAATGGTTGGGGATAGAAATCCCAAGGGGTCGTAAATTGAACTCACGAATGACAGAATTCCTCGTCTGGTTTGTGTCATCGATTTTTCACTTATTTTGACTTGAAAAGAGTCTGTTTCAATACACCAATTCACTCCCAATACTCTTTCATCGGGAAGTTCATCATGACAGAGATCTAACGCCTTAACCTCTGACGCTCTTTCACTTTCTGGAATGGAGGCAAGAACAACTCTGCTGTTACTGTTCCATTTTGTGAGATGAAATCCTCCACTTGCACAAAGTTCTGTTAACTCCTTCACCATAGTGCAAGCTTCATTTTCGCTTGAAACTGACAACAGACAATCGTCTACATAAAAGTTGTTTTGCACTGCATCAATCGCTATCTGAGACACCTTGTGAGTGGCATCCTCAGCTGTTTTCTTTAAAGCAAAGTTGGCACAACTTGGTGAGGATGTTGCACCGAACAAATGCACAGTCATTTTGAACTTCTGCAATGGTTCATCCAACTTTCCTTCAGGCCACCAGAGGAATCGCAGCATGTCTGTGTCTTCTGGCGGAACCTTCACTTGGTGGTACATTGCCTCAATATCAGACATTAAAGCAACTTGGTCGAGTCTGAAGCGAGTTAGAACTCCTATTAAAGAATTTGTCAAATCAGGACCTTGTAACAGTTCTTTGTTCAGTGACTTCCCCTGAAATGAAACAGCACAGTCGAAAACAACTCGCAGTTTTCCTTTTTGTGGATGGTACACCCCGTGGTGAGGTATATACCATAATCTCCCATCATCTCGTTCCAGCTGTCCATTTGGCACAGGTACTGCATACTTTTTGTCTATGAGGTCTGTCATAAACACTGTGTATTCTTTGTGAAAGTCTTCATTTTTCCGCATTTTCCTTTTGAGACTTTCTGCTCTCTGCACAACTAACTCACGGTTGTTGGGTAGTTTCACTGACTGATTTTTAAGAGGGAGGCCTATACAATAATGACCTTCAACCCTTTTAACAGTGCCCTTAACAGAGTCCATGAAATGTGTATCTTCTCGAGACATCTCGTGTCGCTCTTCAGAAGCCTTTTCTGGAAAATCATGGTTGAATTGTTTCACACAGAGTGTTTCAATTTCTGACAATGATATGCGGTTCACAGATGCACTTTGTTCATTTTTTGAGTCCTTCCTGTTCAATGGGCCATTGACAACCCACCCTAGGATTGTACGAACTGCATAAGGACCGTCTTCTACAGAGTGAATGATTTCCCAAGGTTCCATTGCCTTGTAAGTATTCGCTCCGATCAAAAGTCCAACATCTGTGTCAATGCCTGGCAGCTCAACTTTGTGTAGATGAGGCCACTTTTCCAAATCTGCTTGTTTCGGGATGCTCTCTTTCGAAACAGGAATGTCCTTGTGTGTATATGTGTCAGGTAAGTCGATGTACACATTCTCTGCTACACCACTTACTTCTAAGCCTGAAACAATGTAACTTGACTCTACCTTCTTCTGACCCATAGTGCGGAGAAGGAATTGAGTTTTCTTCCCTTCTATGCCAAGTTGTCTCATGAGCTTTTCTGAGCAAAACGTTGCATCACTTCCGTTGTCCAAAAATGCGTAAGTGTCTATCGTTTTGTCGTTTTTCTTGAGCTTCACATGGACTGGCACAATAGCCAAAACCCTATTGCTATTACCGGCCCCAGTGGCACCACATGTTCCACTTGTGATTGGAGTTGGGCTGGTAATTTCCACATCTGAACTTTCCATGTCGTCTTTGGGTTCGTTATCAACTGGTACATCCTCCTTTTTCGCATAATGAAGAATGCTGGGATGTCTCTTGGAACAGTTGTCACATTGAAGTCTTTTCTTACAGTGCTTGCTCAAATGGCCTTGTGTCAAGCATGAAAAACAAAGTCCTTTTCCCTTAAGGAACTCTATTCTTTCCTTGTGAAGCAGTTGTCTAATTTTACAGCAATCTACAAGTGAGTGACTTTTCTCACAATATGTGCATGGACCTTTAAACGCATCAACTGTCTGCTTTATAGTGCCCTTATCTTCTGGCAACTTCTCCTTTGTTGCAGGTGCCACACTAGTGGCGAATGCGCTGCCCTTTGGTCTAAACTTCTTGTTTGGTTTTGAATACTGTTTGTCAGCAGCATCTTTAATGTCACCAAAAACAGGATCTGAAGCTATTTTAGCTTGTCTATTTATGAATCTCACCAAATCTGAAAACCTGGCTCTCATACCAGAACTTTCCTGAATGTCAAACGCAAATACCCTCCACATTTCTCTCATCTTATAAGGTAACTTGGAAACTACAACCTTGAGATTTGTAGGATTGTCTAGTTCCTCAAGATGATGAATGTCTTCCATAGCATTGTTGCAACCAGTCAAAAATAGTGAGAAGCTATGAAGCGCTTTGGCATCATCTGCTTTCACCTGAGGCCAGTTTACAGCCTTATTCAGGTAAGCTGTTGCAATTTTGATGTCATTGCCATAATGATAATACAACAGTTTCATTGCCTCGTGATAACCTTTTTGGGGGTTCATGTGCTGGCAACTTCTGACCAAATCTCTAGGCTCACCGCTAGTGAACTGCTCAAGATAATAAATCTTGTCACTGTCATTATCAATCTTGCTTATGATAGTATGATCAAAAGCTCTCAAGAATGGTTTGAACTCTAAAGGATCACCACTGAAAATTGGAACATCTCTCTGAGGTAAATTTGCTCGTTTCTGTTGCTTAACCAACATTTCTGTAATGGCATTCTGTTTTAGCATTACATCACACAAATTAACCGCAGTGTCCATTTCAACCTTCTGTATTGGAATTTCCTGTTTAACTTGGTACCGTGGTCTATTTAAGTGAGTGTCTGACCGTTTGTTGATCACAACTGGAGGCAAACTGCTAAATACGTCTGCAGGCTGAAAAGGTACAGTTTTGTCCCCGTTGTCTTCATACTCACACTCCTCCAGTACCTTTATCTTTGCATTAGAAGCTGCAATTTGAGTTTCCATTTCAAGTTGCTCCTTCCTTGCCTTTAACTTCAATTCTTCCATCTCCAGAGCTTGTTTCTCCTTCAACTTCTCTGCTTTTGCCATCAAAGAAGCTCTTTCCGCTTGTTCCTTCCAACGTGCAGATGATGATGATGTAGTTGATCCGCCGCTGCTGGACCCGGCCCTGGATGTGCTGAATCCTGGCCGTCTCCTTGGCACTCCTCCTGTCGAAGATACGCTGTCATCTGGTCCCACGTCGTCCGGTCCCACGTCGTCTGGTCCCACGTCGTATTGTCGTCTTGCAACTGTCCATTTTTCAACATTTGTCACAAAACTGTTGAAATGTTCCTTTTTTGGTTGATACCAATATGCCTGATCAGCATCCTTCTCTTCTTGTGGTAACAGTTGTATAACGTTCTCATTTGACTGGACAAAGTCACTCATGAGTTCAGAAAACTCATTCAAATGTTCATCAACAGTATCTGGATCTTCATCATTTGTCATCAAATCATTTATTTTATTCAGCTTTGCAGTCACCTGAGAAAGCTTTGTTCTCCTTATGTTGATTTGTCTATTCAAAAAGTCCTCCAGACCTTTTTCCGTGTACTTTGTCGCCCTCTTTTGGCTACCATTGGTAGCGCATCCACTGGCGTCCTCTCGTATTTCTGCCGTCTCGTCATCCGCCATCTTACGTGTTGTCATTAATCAATAAGAGTCCGAATAAAGTAGTCAATAACACAAAGCATGCGTTGCTTTCTTCACAAGTGTCATCCAATGAAGACAACCACACTCTTCCTCTTATTTCTCTTCTTTTGGCGAATTTCTGAACGTTACCAGTTCGGAGTTGCTTCCTGAAGGTTCGCTGCAGGTGCTCAACTCGGCTCGTCGTCACGGCTCGTCCTTTCTCGGTGAGCAAGGTCTTTGTACTTAATGTAGAGGTGAATTGTTCTTTGTTTCATTTGGTTCCTTCCCCTCTTCGATTAATGGTTGACAGAGACTCGGTTTGTACGCGTGACAACAGCATAGCACGGTACAAAGACCGTGTTGCTGCAACCATCTTTTATTTTCCTTCTTCAACAATGTACAGAGTCACACTTCTTCCTCGTATACAATAACAACGATGGACTTGCGCCCCCTATCGCAACATTCTATACAAAAAATATACACAACAAATGTCATTTGTTTTTCATCAAAAATCAACTGAGAAAATATTCAAATATTTAAATCAAATGTATTGCCAAAAATACAAATATGTAAACTTAAATGGCATTAACTTTAAATCAAATGAAATGGCGCTTACACTTTAATATACAGCTAACATCAAATTCTATAATGTCACTAATTTGAAACCAATGAAACTACCTTTTTAATTATTTATTTCATGGATTGAATCATACAGTTTGTATAAAATGGTCTGCTCCCATAATTCATCGTTTATCAATTTTGGGAAAAGGAAGCAATTTCATACAAAATTATTAGTTTGCAAAAGAGGCATTTAATGGCTTACTGCATTCCAATAGAGCAAATTAATTATGTGACTTAATTTTTATTTTAGTTTTTTATGTTTAGACATGCGCACAAACATTAATCAATAACAAACAGGAAGAGATCATTGCACCAAATTTAGCAGAAAGTTCATTTCCATCTGTAGTCCACAGTAAAAACAAAACGAAACAAAAAAAAACAAACATGCAATATAAAAAGTAAAAACCCAGATAATACAAATATATGATATACAAAAAACTAACTCAACTTATAAAATGTACAGAAATACAAAACTCCAATAAATAAAATTATGATGTAAAGTCACGTTAATTGTCCATCCATCCATCCATTTTCTTGACCGCTTATTCCTGACAAGGGTCGCGGGGAGTGCTGGCTCAGCTGGCTCTGGGCAGTAGGCGTGGGACATTCTGGACTAGTCGCCAGCCAATCGTAGGGCACACAGAGATGAACAGCCACCCACACTCACAAGCATACCTAGGGACAATTCGGAGCGCCCAATTAACCTGCCATGCATGTCTTTGGAATGTGGGAGGAGACCAGAGTACCGGAGAAGACCCACGTGGGCACTGGGAGAACATCCAAACTCCACCTCAGAAGGCCGGAGTCTAGACTCGAACCTGAGTCCTCAGAACTGGGAAGCGGACATGCTAACCAGTCATCCACCATACCGCCCACGTTAATTGTCTATAATTAAATTAACAATGTAAAGAGCCAATAAAGTCAATTATAGTGTGAAGATATTAACAGTTTAAGAAGAAGAGCGATCTCTGCTTACCATAGAGAAGAATTACATTCTCACTTATGCAGTGGAAGATCAAGATGAAAATGTCATTTTGGAGATTGTTTGAAAATGTGTGATTGCGCAACCTAATTGTTATTTGACAGTTTTAAAAACAAAACTAAATTGTTTTTTGGATTATTGACATGGACTGATGTTAGTTACAAACTTTATGCAGTAAAAGAAGCTAAATTAATCTTAAAAGATGACAGAATATTGTATCCCAAAATGACCCAAAATGTAGTAAGAAGACCTTCTGTATGCCTCTTGCTTGCAGGCACCATTTTTTTGCATTGTTTTGTCATTTCTTGTCACATTCAACACAAATCTTGTTGTTGATGAAATCAAAGCAACATCCACAATTCAAATACAATTCCACTGCTTTTGCCGGCATTTGCATGGCTATCAACAGACTGGCATGAGGCGCGACCTCTGTTTCATCATCTGATTTCAGCGCAGTGAACCTCACCCAGGAATGAAATCATCACCAATTCAAACCATTTTGATGAAATATTTAAACCTGCCACAGTGCCGCTTACACCGACCAACATTCAATCAGCCCATGAACCTGCATAATAGAAAGAGATTCAATACAAGAGCTGTCAACTATATGTTAACTGTTTTTCATGTAATACAAAGTAAAATAATCAGAAACACCTCACAATGGTTCAATCGTATACATTCCATACGGATGAGGTTTTCACAATCAGTTCGGGATTTTATTACTGTGGTGCCTTGAATTCCAAGTGACCCGATTTATGAGTTTCCAAGATGCAAGCCATCGTGTTTTTTTTTTGCTTTGAATTTTGAACTCAGTTTGCAAGTGAACTCAACTGAACTCAGTTCACAACGAGCAGCAGTTTATGAGATACTGAATGTCAACCTAAACATAAGCAGCACATGTAGACAGATAACATAACAATAAATACCCGCAGGCATATATTCTTTATCCTCCATAAAGAATGACGAAGACTATGGCAACTCAATATTATTGTTTCACTGGGCCCATCACAGATGTCAATGGCTCCTTTAACAAGCATTATGTATGTGATGCAATGCACATGCACAGAAATTTCTGAAACGTTTTGAGAAAATGCAAAAATCCTCAAGTTTAAAATTACTGAGAGTGAAGAGGCTGCAGTCCGATAAGAGGGACGCAGCAGAACTGTGAGGGAGTCAATCCGGGTGCTTCAGTGGGACACTGGGACATTGGAACAATGTTTCACCCAGTGTGACATTTGCTAATCCAAATCATGTTTTATGGATGCCCTCAATTGGCCGACACTGGGACTTAGATTGATACAAGACATACTGCGTGTGTCTATGTGTGCGTGTCGTTCCAGTGTGAAAGCATAAATCATCTTTGGCCAAAGCTTGATGTGATGAACAACATTCACCACGTCCCCACAATGTGTTTGTACCAGCAAAGTGTATATTTCCCATATTAGCAGGGATCAATACACGCGGGCACATTTGATTCGATCAATACTGGACAAACGCCAATACGCTCAGTCACTTTTCATTCGTATCATGCATAAAGCCACTCACTCTGAGTCTCAGTCTGAAGCTCTTAGTCACAGTGGATATAAAATGTCTACACACCGCACTTCAAATGCCCTTTTTCTGTGGTATACATAAAAATGAGACTTGAACTTTTTCTAAAATTAATGCGACCTATAACCTTACAACTAAATTGGCATTTTAAAAATCCTTTTCAGAGTGAAAGTACAAATAAACAAATGTGGTTGGTTGCACAAGTATGCACACCATCTTACGCAGTACATTGATATGTGGTAATGATGTGAAAATGAAGCTTCATGAAACACTTGCAATATTCTTTGATTCCTCGATTGGGCTCTTGGTTTAAAAATTAAGGCTAGTGCAATGGAAACTAGACTAAGCAATTTCTGAAGAAATTGCGTGGGATGCTGAAAGCCGAATGCTAATAGCTGAATGCTAAGCATTAAATAAAACGTATGTTAAATGAATAAAGAAAGATACATTGGCTGTAAATTACATATGAGAAAAAATTATGAATGAATTATAAATGAAAAGACAGAAATTTAAATTAAACCAGTCTGAGACAGGTATCGAACCCTCGCCTCCTGTTTACTGTTCAATGAGCTACTGCACTGCCAATCTATCCACTGACCCACAGAAGACTTTCTGGCATCATTGAAGTGTTGTGAAATGGAAGCAGCGAATGTGTGAACATGCAATAAAATGTATGTTAAATGAATGAAAGATAAATTGGTTGTAAATTACAAATGAGAAATTATTGATGAATTATAAATGAAAAGATGAAAGTTTTAGCTTTAACTAAAAAAGAAAAGAAGTATGTCTGACAGTGTATCTATATTGAAAAGTGACATATGATGCTGAATAATGGGGGCCACGTGTTCAATCACTTCAATGAAATTATAGAATGCATTATGCAATATGGATTAATATTGAAGAAATAGTTTGTCAAATGTCATTTAACGAAATAGATGTTAACTTTTTGTATTATGACGAAACTGGGGAAAAAAAAAAAAAAAGTTGCTCCATCCGAGGTTTGAACCAGTAGGGGTGTCTTTGCTATTCACCTGGCGCAAGTGCTTAACCTCGTGAGCCACCGGACCTGTGAGCAGCAGAGCGAATTGGCGTATTTGTAATTTAAAGTGTCACCTGACGCTGAAAGTCATCAGCGCTGATTTGGGACACATGTGTTTGATCATGTCAGTATAACACATTTCCTGGTATGATAGTCAGTTGGTATACTTAATATCCGTTTATGTAATTGCCACGGACATATGTGCAATGTACAGTCTGCGGTGGGCTTTGAAACTGTGACCTCCTGCTTACTGTACATGCACTCTCCCAACTGCGCCACTGAGCAGTATCAGAAAGCCAGTCAATGTGGTCTGTTGTTTGTATGGAAGTGGGCGTGGAAAATGGGACTTAGAAAAAATTCAGTGTCAGTCCCATTAAAACTGAATGGGGAAAAGTAGATCTTTAACATTAAATTATGCGAGTACTGTAAGTAATATGAAGTCAAACGATAAATACCCCGAAAGGCGTGAATTTTGTCAGCAAGTTGAAATTTGAACGGTGTAAATCGGAAGTATAATGTAGGAGTAGTTTGATTGCAAAAAGTGTTGAGAATAAAATGCTATAATAATAAGTTTAAGTATAATAATAATAATAATAAAGGTTAGAAACATAATTGCAGCGTCCATTCGTCTAGATTAGGTTTCTTTGTTTCTCCTCTGATTAATGGATGTGGATGTAAACCTGCTTCAGTCGGTGCTCAGTCTGCAAAAGATGGGCGATTGACGGAAGTGCCCACCTCTGCTTTTTATGTTATACTATGGATGGTTTATAATTACAGCACTTTGAGTTGCATTTTATGTATGAAAAGTGCTATATAAATGAAGTTTGATTTGATTTGATTTAACATTATTTGTTTTCTTGTACGTATCCATAGTTTTTCTACTGGTGTGGAAAAGCTTAATAATTTTAACACATTTTATTTTAATGTTACGGAAGCACCTGCATAATTTTGAGAATTCCAGAGTATTGCAGCCTGTAGAGAATATCCAGAACTTTCGGACTTCTTTTTCGCTCCCCCAAATCACATCCATTACATGTTGGAAGGATATAATCACTGGGTAATGTCGTGCTGCTCCCTGACTGAGCTTGTGTTCTCTGCAGCTGAATTTCAGCCTGATTGAGACAGGCGGACAAAAGCCAGAGATCCATTTTCACATCACGCATGCATTCGGTGAACAGACCATAATTACTGATACTGCTGGTCTGCTGTTTCTAACAATACAGCGCCTCTGGGCACTAAAAGTAAGTATTCTGGACTGGATAAGTATAATTGATCATAAGAGACCTTATCGTTGCCTGTGTGGGGCTGTACTTACTGTTAGGCTAGTGGGACAAGTACTGTACTTTGAAACGGGAGTCCAGTAGGAAGGAAGCAGGAAGAATATATTCTTATCTTCGCTAAAGTCCCTCATGACCAAATGCAGCCTTCAAAGTCAAACTTCAAAGTCTCCTCTCCAGCATCAAATATTCAGCAGGGTGCGCTTGCTCAGGAGCATTCCTGAGCTGAGTGGCTTGTTCCATTTAGCTCCACTTTCATCCCAGCAGCTCATACACAATATGCAAAATCATCTGTCATGGATTTGGTCATTTTAGGACACTTGTAGATCAGATAGGATATTCATCTTCAAATACTAGAGATTCTGTTCAGAATCTAGACGTTGTTTTTGTGTCTTCTGATCTAAAATGAGTATTTGACAGAAACCTTTTTTTTCCTTTCCATTTTTCACCAAGCACAGAGCTGCGTAGGATAAACATCCCACTCTGCTACCCACAATCTATCGAAGTATATTGTACCAGTATTATTGCACTGCAAGACTCACGACTTTTGGCGCTGAAATTATACAGTACAGTTTTTATCCATGCATATACTCACTCTCTGGCCACAGCATTTAGTACACCTGCAGAACCTAAAGAGATTTCAGGAGTAATCGGTTCTCCATAATGTATAATATAATATAATTCATGACAAAAATGTCTTCTATCGTCCTAAAACAAAAGAGCAAATCTGATATTTTTATAGGCATAATTTATTACAGCAGTCAAGACCGTTGCCTTTGATGAGCCATAAAATACCACACATCATTTTCTGTGACCCATGTCGGTTTCTGATCCTAAATTTGGCAAAGGCTGCAAATGATTAAGCAATAAAAATCCATTCATCCGTTTTCTACTGCTGTCCAGGGTCACAAGGAAGCTGGACTGTGGGCACACAAAGACAGACTACCATTCACACTCAAAGCGAGAATGTCTGCAGATTCTTAGTCATTCAGGTCCTTTGAAAGGTTGAATCGAGGCACTTGGACTCTTATTATTTATTGGAGCTTTTCAAATTCGAAAAGAGATAGGAAGGTGGGCTAACGAATAGCATTGTGGCAGTGTTATAATGCTTTAATCAATGGATGTTTAAACTCAGATGGTACTTTGTACATCAATACATGTTGACAGACAATAGAAAAATACTCACATGCGTATATTCTTTATCCTCTGCGAAAAACATTGAATGTCCCTGCGCCTCCTCAGTCACTTACAGTAGTTGTGAAACTCTTCTTTTTTCTTTTCTTTTTTTTTTTTTTTTTTTTTTGTATCTGCATTGTTGTATTATATTGCCCCGGATGGTCAAGTTGCACACATAAGAAGAAGCCCAATGAATTAATCATGGTTACAATATTATAGAGTGCTATTTTACTTATTTAAAGCTACTCTATGTAGGATTTCCCCAAAAAATATCTTAACAATAGCCTTTTTATTTGACCATTTATGACTGAAACATATTCTAATTAGTAGATCAACATCTTCGCTGTTCACAATGGGTACTCCTACAAGCCTCTGGCCAATATTATTTAGGAAGCGTCCGGTCCGAATCCTTTGAATTTCCCGCCCTCTGTCTGCGGGATTTGACGTTATTCGCGTTATCGTCAGTTGTTTCCTGTCGCGCAAAGACGGAACTAGTACAGATTTTCGCTGCCCCAGACACCCGCTGTTACTCCGCGGAAGGCTGCTTAAAAAAAAAATGAAAACAATGTCAAGTGCCACGAAAAAAAAAATAAAAAATCTAAACTTGATAGTGACCGACGCCGGGCAAGAACGAGAGTGAACATTGGCTTAACATTTCAGCGGTGGAGAGAGTTGAGATCGGACTTGGATTAGAAAAGTGATTCACAGCTGGCTTTCTTTCTACTCCAAAAGGTAAGAAGCGAGTATCTTGACATTTAAAAGAAAATGTGTTGTTTTCAAATAGCAGTAACCTCAAGATCGATCACTTCTCGGTCGTAACTATTGGGGTGAAAGTGAGGTGGACGGCAACATTTAGCGTGAAAGGGGCGGCAAAGTTGAATGTAATAGAACAGAATGACTTTATGAAGAACAGACGTTCCATTCCGCGGCGTTTCAATCAGGCTAAATGTTGCCTTATTTTCCTCCGTGAAAACAGCCTATTGTAGCTACATTATGCTAACGGAATGTGAACGGTACTACTGAATGGCGGTAACATTCACGGCCATATCACACTAAGTAGTGAATGGGTCTATATGTTTTTCACAATCGTCAATTTCCATAAATGACAGCCCACCTTTCGGCTCATGCACAATGACGCTAGCCTGGGGACGACATACACTAATAATGACTAGAATCAGGTTGACGTCCGTCGAGCGGGGTGACTACAATACGTAACTGCATATTAACATCGGAATGAGGTCCAATTAATTGACGTAATTTGCACATCGTTTTGGAGTACAGCACAGGACTGGACTTCGACCGACTAAAGCAATATGATCTGCACGTCCCGTGGACATCAATTGTTTAGTGGGGATCGAGAGTCTCATTCCGTGAAGTGGCCAGCTTTGTATAACATTATAAAACTTCTTACCTCTGAAAACATAGTTTAATTGGATATGAAGAGCCCAGTCTTCAGTATTGAGGTCGTGCACGTACGAGTGCGCGCAGCGTGTACGAGCGTGCAGTTTGTTTTCGGCCACAGGTGGCAGTAGAGATTTGAAATTTTAAATCTTACATATAGCTGCTTTAAAAAAGTTTTTTTTTGTTGTTGTTGTTGTTGTTTTTTTTTTTGTGGGGGCAGGCTGGAATGGCTGAATATACACCACTGTATTGTGAAATGAATCCCTCTTCCTCCATGTTATGAATCGGCAGAATTATTTAAATACCCTTATTTGGATGTTATTTGATTGTGCTGGTGTACCTAATAAAATGATCACTGGGAGCATGTCGGAAAGACTTACAGTATGGCCAGACTACAGAAGATTGTGACGTCACGGTCAAGTTTATCCTAAAATCCTTGTGGCTATGTGTGCCAAATCCGCTCATCTTCTTCCTTTACCTCTTTGACCTTGCGCTTAAAACACTAAATTCCAATCTGTTCAGCTTCAAATCCAAGTGATTTTGCGTGCCAAATCTAAAAAAAAATCCTGAGAAATTGCATTTTGACACAAGAATTTAGTTTAGTTTGAAACAATATGTATACTTACAAACATATTTGTTTCGTACATTGTATGATGGGTTGATTCTGCAAACAAAAGGACTGATAGACAGCTGTGTATTTTTTTTAAGCTGCCATAACTTCCCCATGAAGCTTTGTGACTTGACATGTTTGACAGGCCCTCCATTTGAGTGTTCCATTAGTATCTTGGTGAATGTGCATCTGAGGTAACATCAGATGTGTTCAGTTTCATTTCAACTAAATTGAAAGGCCATCATATCACGCTGGAATAGACAGTTATGGCAAGAAAACAAAATCTATCCTCACTGGGAATCGACACCAGTACTCAAACGTACCAATTTGATGTGCCTCTCCTTCCACATTTCTCGAATGATTGTCACCATTCCAACTTAATCATATTAAAACAATGCAGGCTATTTTTCCTCATTCCGATAATTCACATTTTTTCCACAATTCCACGATTTTCACCAACAACATTAATTGTCAATGACACCAATGACTTTGGAATGATTTTCATTGTTCCCACATAACAAATTTTTTTGCAACATTTTACACTTTTTTCATCAATATAATTCCACATCTTTCCAAGCCATCAATATCATTCTACTCTATTCCATATCATTCAACATCATTCCACATTTTCACATACATATTGCATATTTTTCAACATTATCATTCTACATAATTCGATAGCATTACCTATCATTAAATACTATCCCACATCAATATTATTCCATATCATTTCAATATCATGCCAGATTTTTCACATTATATTGTGCATTTACGACAATTTCTTTCTACCAGTGGCGAGTGGTGACTTTTTGTAGTGGACATGCTGAAGATTCACATATGCGAGCGCCTGTAAGGGCACGACTGAATTTTTTTGGGGGGTATTTTAATTCATTTCAATATTAAACATTATGGGTGGCACGGTGGAGAGTGGTTAGCATGTCCGCCTCCCAGTTCTGAGGACTCCGGTTCGAGTCCAGGCTCCGGCCTTCCTGGGTGGAGTTTGCATGTTCCCCGTGCCCGCGTGGGTCTTCTCCGGGTACTCCGGTCTCCTCCCACATTCCAAAGACATGCATGGCAGGTTAATTGGGCACTCCAAATTGTCCCTAGGTGTGCTTGTGAGTGTGGATGGTTGTTTGTCTCTGTGTGCCCTGCGATTGGCTGGCAACCAGTCCAGGGTGTCCCCCGCCTACTGCCCAGAGCCAGCTGAGATAGGCGCCAGCACCCCCCGCGACCCTTGTGAGGAATAAGCGGTCAAGAAAATGGATGGATGGATATTAAACATTATTTTATACCACTGTTTAGGTATAAAATTAAAGCGGAAATATTCAGGACTGACGCAGGTTGATACGCACACACTGTAATGTAACCAGTTCCGTGGTGTATGAAATGACACAATCACAATTTGCCAATTCCTTGGAATTTACAGTATTCGGAGCTGGCTCGTGACCATGATGTAAACTCAACCCGGGAGAAGGAGAAAAAATGACATTGCAGAAAAGCTGCAAGAGGTTTCAACCAACAATAAGGTTTACTGACCTATTTGGACAGCCACCTAGCCACTGATGTTTCTCGTATGTCCTTTCTTAAAAGTGAGGAACTAAATTCTTCCCCGTTTTCGTGATGATTACTCCAGTAGGACGACCACTTTAAATGATATTTTCGCTGGACCATTCCTGGAGCGCGCCGGAAGACTGCGGAGCACGGCCGAGAACGCTGGAGCCTCCTCGGGCATGAAATCTGGCCATTTGGCCCTCCGGGACACAAAGCCACTGCTAGCCAGAGCTAGTTACAATATAACCAGCACAGTACAACAGCTCTCGTACTAGCAGGAAATAAAGTACAACAACAAACAAATTTAACTGAACTGCACGCCTCCTACCCTCCCTCACTCCCGCGAGACCTGTGTTGCGTTCACCAACAATCAGACATCATATTGTTCAACAAAAATGGCAACCCCACTTAGTTCGTTACACTTCCTTTCCTCAAAAGTTCTCCGGGAAACGGACACTCATTAGGATTCGGTGATGAACTTGAACTGAATAATGACTGTTGACCACAGAACAAGCCAAGTAAGCCAATTTTGCGCATGCACATTGTCAGATAGGCTGCGTGACTGACAGCTTTTTTGCCTCAAAAGCCGCACGTACCGGAAACAACATTCAGGAACTAACACAATTGATTTCTCATTGTGTATGCGCGAAACAAACTGTCGACTTCTCCGCTCCCCGCGAGGAAAACAGGAGAAAATATACAGGAATTTAAGACCAAAACAGTAGAACCACGGTATTATATTGAGGACTCTGACAGAAATATTTTCAATGATTTTATTTTGAAGAGGTCGGGCAAGCTAATAGCTTACTAGGACGGATCGCCACTGCGTTCTACGTATCCATTTCTTTCAACATAATTTCACAATTCTATATGTTTCTTTTTTTTTTTTCATTCAGCATTCAAGCATTCACACGCAATTTCTCAAGAAATTTCGAGTTTAATAGTGAATGTTAAGTTGTTGTCCTGTCATTTGCATTCAAGACCCATCCTTACCCCGGGTTTACACCGGATGCGGTTGCGGTGCGGTTGCGGTGCGGTGCGTCTTGACTGCGTGCTCCGGACGCGTCAATTTTTTGGTCAATCCACACCGGCTCCGCACAGCTGCGGCCCGGCAGCTCCGTCGCCGCCCACTTCCCAACGTGTCTCGCGGGACCGCGCGCGCGCGCGATCATGTGGCATTTCGCAACGACAAACATACAGAAAGTCTGTGCTCAACAGAGAAGCAGAAAGACAGGTGGACTTCTTTTGATTTAACCTTTTCTTCTTCTTCTTCTGCTATGAGATTCCATGCAGCATCCTTTTTTTGGTTGTCCTTATAAAAAGGATGTGCCGTGTCATATATTATTTTGTGCTTTTCCACCTCCAATATAAACCTCTCCTCGTCCATGTTCGCTGGTGTCTAAACCGTGAATGAGCACATGGCCCGGCGACGCCCACGTCACGTTTTGCTGATAAGCTTGCGAAATAGGAGCTGGCGAGTGTTTTATTCTGAAAGGTAACCGGAAATGTATTTTGAAACTGCGTCGGTCTTCCTGTCCCGCTCGATGTGTTTTGTGCTAGCTTGGCATTTGCCGGAGGCCTACCGCTGCGGCGTCCGGCAAAAATAGAAAATAGGTCTATCCTTGCGGAAGGCCTGCGGCACGCCGCAGCTGAGACGCAGTCGACACGCAACGCACCCGCAAGCGGTGTAAACTGCACCATTCGAATGAATGGAATCTAATTGCTTGCGTCGCCGGACCGCACCGCAACCGCACCGCAACCGCACCGCAACCGCATCCGGTGTAAACCCGGGGTTAGTCTGGCTTCCAAAGTGTTTCATTTCGTGGACGAATATACCAACATTGCCTTACGGGCAAGTCATTTTCATCCACCAGCCACCCACACTTTATTTTTTTATTTTTTGTATTTTTTTTAAGTCTACCTTCCAGTTAATTTGAATGTCTGCAGATCATGTCACCTCAGAGCAGAGCGAGACCTCGCACGTCCACGTGAGATATGTGCTTGTTGATGAGGCCGCTTTGAATCGACTCCTTGTGGAGCGGTCGCGCTCCAGAGGAAGCCGCCTGCGTTAACTGTCTATAGATGGACTCGGCAGTTGGCCGGGGAACACAGTGAGTGATGTGTGACAGTGAGGGGCGTCAGACGGAGGGCGGAAGCAGATGTGCGTGAGCTGTGGCCACTATCACTGGGTGCCTTTGTCTGGCTGAGGAGAGTGTTGAATTAAAGCCTGCTAAAACTAGTCACCGCAGTCATATGCTAATGCCTGGAACTCTGGGAGAATCATTAAATGATTCTAGAAAACACATCTGAGTCCCCTGATTTGCATTCAGTGTACAAGTGAATGAAAAAGAATATGAAGGATGCACGAAAACAAGGGGATACTCCGTAGCTTTTTTCCCCCCACTGAAAGCCCGAGACTTGGATGCTGCTGTTGGTGATGCTGCACGAGAGAGATGGATTGGGGAGAGAGGGAGGGAGGAGGGTGAGGGGATTTAAAGGGCAAGAAACGGAGGGAGATTTAGATCCAGTCAAGAGCGGAGGCGGTGGATGTGAGCAGAGAAGAGGAGAGGCATTGACTGCAAGCACACACACACACATAACACACATACACAGGAGGACAAGAAAACGACTAATTTCATGTGCACGGCGCACAGCACTTGACGAGAGCGGCTGCCTGTGTGGATTGGTAGTCATCCGACGTCCCGCGGCTAGAAGACACACGAGCGGAGACTTGGGGGGGATACGAGTAGCAGTGATGATCGGGCTATGTGGGCTCTCGCCGTTTGAATCCTGTCCTCAGACCACTTAGCCACTTTGCTGTGGTGCTGTTGCAGGCCGTCAGCCTTGCAGTCAGGGTGATTGAGGCAGAATGAGCTCCAAGCACACCTCCGACTGGATTCCCTACAGGTACTGTAACAAAAGTGGACGCAGAGTGCATCTCTTGGCCAGTGTGCAGTTGTGTGTATGCGTGTGCGTGAGGTAAGGCTGGCAAGTGCAGTCATGATTTTACACAGTGTAATGAATGTAATCATCTGATTTGCATCACTCGAGACGTGTTGGGGAGAACCCATTCACCGCCACAATAGGTACGTTTGCACAAGCTTGTGAGGCTCAGTGCACCCTAAAAAAATGCTGGGTAGCTGCTGTTTTTGAGCGGATTGGGTTACTTTTACTCTAGATTTGGTTCATTAATTTGACCCAGCAGTTGAAGATTGGGTTCGGGTGGTCATGATTTTGGACAGGTGTGTGCACTGGAATGTTATGTTAAATGGATGTTAAATTTGTCGAGCCTGGATGGGTGGATCAGTGGATTAAACGAGTTTGGACATAGGGATCAGGGTTCAATTTCCACTCAGGTGAATAGTCGCATCCAGTTGGGTCCCGAGGCAATTCTCAACCACCTGGATAAAAATGGATGGGTTGTGTCAGAAAGGGTATCTGGTGTGTAAACTGTGCCAAACATATTATACTTGCCGTGGCAACCCCTGATAGGGAAGTTGCTGCTTCCTCTTCTTAGAAAATGCTGAGAATAAAATTAGTTTTATTTTTAACCTGATAACCCATTTCTTGGTAGCTTTTACTCATCAGTATGCAATTCAGATCTCCATTCATTTATAAAGTGGAATTTGCTTTTTAACAATTGCTGAAGTACGGATGAATATGAAATGAACATATTCCGAAGCTTATGAGGCCAAATCAATCAACGTACATGCAACAGTACAATTAAACAGTCTTTGTCTACCAATATTTTATTATGATTATAATGTCAATTATGAGATGAATACTATTTTATGGGATAAAATCATCTTGGTCTTTTTCAAGATATATTTGTCATTGTTTTAAAGGACATGACATTTTGTATATGTAAAAATATGCAGAAAGAAAGAGGGCAGTCAATGGTAGCAGCAAATAAATGTTAACAAGTTTGGCATTTCCCGTGTCTAAAATTAAACGATGCAAAGTGAGAAGGTGGGGTCAGAGAGGTCGTTGCTTTCACAATAAACAGTTTGTCTCTTCTTGTGTGGTTCTTATTAAAAATCCATGCACTGCTGAGAGTGCTCCATCCCTCATCTCATTAGAAATACAGAATGCAGTGTGCTTATTTTATGGAAATGCAAGGAACATGTCACACAAACACGTACAGTACTCGCACACCTCACTAGTGTTAGACTTGTGTGAATCACTGGAATCCGTTTTTTTTTTTTCTTCTTCCTTTCTTTCTACGGTGAGAACCTAACTAGGACAGCAAGAAACATCAGAGGAGTGATTTGAAAGACAGGCGCCAAAGTCTCTCTCTCTCTCTCTCTCTCTCTCTCTCTCTCTCTCTCTCTCTCTCTCTCTCTCTCTCTCTCTCGCTCTCTCTCAGTTCTGTTGCTCAAATCTATCAACTGTATTCTGCTACAAACCTACCACTGTTTTCCATTCTTTTCAATAAAAAAAAGCATCAATTTAATTATGCAATTAAGTATAAAAACAAACCTGTTTCACAAGCCTGATAGTGCTATTTTCATGTGTTTGGTTGTGTGTCCAGGGGCACGGAACCATTAGCGCCTTGTACAGCCTGGTGGGTGTGACTGGCATATGTCACATTTTTTTTCACGAGGCTTCGAGGCATCTGTGCTTTGAGCTCTCTGACGCAAATGTGTAGCGTGACTATGAAAAAGATCAACATTGCTTTGTACATGATTGTATAGTCAGTTATGTTATATAAACAAGTCCAAATTATTTTGAGTGTTGATGGTTCGAATCCCGGCTCCTGTGTGGGAATTGCATTTTTATTTTATTTTTTTTCCGCGCTTGTGTGTGATACTCCAGTTTCATTCCTTGTTCAAAAAATCATTAGCTTCATTGAAACAGTTCTTTGGTGTGAATGTGGGTGTTGTTAATGTTTGTTTGTCTATATATGATTAGCTGGTGACCAGTCCACCAAAAGCGACTAAGCAGTATTGAAAATGGATGGATTTGTTTAATTTAGTATACTACAAATGAAAGAAAAACTATAGACTACCTAAGTGGTTGGTGACCCACTGCTTTTCCCATATATAGAAACAGAATAAGTTCTTCACCTTCAAGGTCAGTTTGAGCAGCATTCATCTGATTAATTTCCGCCCAAGCACTTTTTCATGCATTGCGATATGAACATTAAACAAGACCTGGTGTACTTATTGATTTGTCCTTCACAGCAGCCATGTTGCTACTGAATCACATGCATGTGGGACTTTCACACCTTTAAAAACTGCAGAAATTCTAAGATAAGTGTCAAGAGGCTGATGGAGATTGCTAAAGTGACAGATGCCGAGATGGTTTGGAAAGAATAAATGAATAATTGACACAATTTTAGTATATTAAAAAATGTCTGCTCTTACTGTAATAAAAAAAGGTAACTAAAAGCTGTTTTTAACACGATCCAGCCATCCATACAGTACTGCTCATCCTGTTCAGTGTCGCGGCAGTTCTAAAACTGAAATAATATTTTAATGCAATATAAACTTTGTTGACATCCAATGGGAAAAATTGAATGTAAAGCGCATTGTTTATCGATTAAGTGATCCCTTGAATTCCAGAACAGAAAAGTTACACCCTAAAAGCAGATTGGTCAAATCTACCAAAAAAAGGGTTAAATTTGACCAATCTAGCTGGTAGTTTTGTGTCCGACAGATCCTTTGGCTAAAACAACCACTCTAGAATGGCAGGTGTTTTCAACCAATAGATATTGGTGATTGGGTCAACTGATACAAATTGGTCATTCTGACAAATATATTGGTTAATCAGTTTTAGAGGCTGAAATTTTTTTGAGAATCCCACGGGTTAAGGGATTCCCGAAAAAAAGTACCACTGATTGTCACACCCACCTCAGTGGAGTGAAATTTATTCTCTGCATTTGATTAATCTCCTAAGGGAGCGGTGAGCAGCAGCAGGGGCTGCATTCGGGAATCATTTGGTGATCTAACTGCTCAAATCCCATCCATAATGCTGAGTGTCAAGCAGGGAGGCAAATGGTCCCATTTTTATAGCCTTTAGAATACAATAAATTGATACAATAAATATATTTCCAAGTTATCTATCTAGACTTACTTTCTACTGTAACCAATTTCATTGGTTGTTTGGCTAACCAATAAAATTGGTATGCCTGGAACCACCTGGAATGGTCGATGTCTGACCAATCTATTGGTTTATCAAGCCAATATGATCTTAACCTTCTAGATTGGTATTTTTTATTTATTTATTTATTTTTACCAATCCAATTTTAGAGTGTATATTGTGTCATTCTAGATTAATTTGTGGGTTTTATTCAAAATGGTGGAAGAGAGAGAGAGAGAGAGAGAGAGAGAGAGAGAGAGAGAGAGAGAGAGAGAGAGAGAGAGCGAGAGAGAGAGAGAGAGAGAGAGAGAGAGAGAGAGAGAGAGAGAGAGAGAGAGAGAGAGAGAGAGAGAGAGAGAGAGAGGGGGGGGGGGGGGTGTCTGCTTGAACAGTCCGTTTTTGTGTGGAGAGCATAGATATGAGTTGCCTTCATCATTACTATAAATAAGGGTACCTTCAGAGATTACAAAAGCCCCTGCACTGATCAGCATCTGTGGGTTGCAGGATGAGACTCTCTAGCATAATGAGTTGTTGGACCTCCTTGGGAACAGCTCTGTTTGAGTCATTATCATCCTGTTTAATGCCTATTCACACACTTAATGACTGATTGCAAACGTGGAGGACTTTGTTTGTCTGTATGTTTCCCACAAAGTGGAAGACAAACACTTTTTCTATTGCATGCGTGTCGCTGCTATTCTCTGCCTGATTGTCACTGCCATTTTTAACATCTCAACCTGCCGAGGGTATGATTAGAATGCAATTATTTGTGACTCACACTGAATGTGCTTTTCAGCATTATCGCTATATTAAGCATTGAGAGAGTTGGAAATAGCAAGAGCACAATTAGAACAGAACACAACAGAGAGCAGATCTGATCACTTGTAAACATCGAAAACAAATAAATGATGACGTGAAAGGTGGTACAGTTGGTACAGGTGGTACTGCCCCACTTGACTCCAATGCAATTGAAATTTTAAAATGTCAGACGTGACAGCCAGTGACAGGCATTTTGTACTGGCATGGCTGTGTTTTTCCAGGTGATAGTAGGCCAACTGATGTTTGATTGCCAGTTGCCAGTGTTGTTTCAGCATACTCAGTGGAAATGCTTACAGAATTTGGGAGTAGAGAGAATGGCTTGATTTTTATCATGATTTTGATGCCTCATTTGTAGCGCTTTTCCCTATTAATTCAAATTTGGCAGGGTTGTTAACAGTCTCTCTGTGGTGTGTCAACTTTGCAAGACATTTATTTTCCGTCATACACAAATCTCAGTGTATCACCACGTCATAGGTTTCTATTGTTCATCTTCCTTTATAGCTCATGTGGAGAGAACCTCATTGGCCTCTAATTAGGAGCCATTGATGTTTCTCTTTCAGATGTCCAGCCTCATGAGTTGAAGGAACAAACAGAGAGTCTGTCATCGCTGATTTTCAAAGCTCAGGAAATATGAAGTGGGGATTAGTGGGCAAACAAAAAAAACAACAAAAAAACAGCCAAATGCTGTACAAAAAGGCGGTTTGCTGTCTTATGTCTCACTCAGCAAAGAGAACAAAAGAAATAAAATAGTCAGATCTGGGTTTGGTGTGCCCTGCGATTGGCTGTCAACCAGTCCAGGGTGTCCCCCGCCTACTGCCCAGAGCCAGCTGAGATAGGCGCCAGCACCCCCCGCGACCCTTGCGAGGAATAAGCGGTCAAGAAAATGGATGGATGGATGGATCTGGGTTTGACATGAGTACATGATATTTGAAAAACATTGGAGCTTATGTATAGAATGCAAAAAACAGTAAGCAGAAGGTATCAAAACAGAATTTATATTAATTAATTTAATTACATCAATTTATCAGAAACAATATAATCTGATGTTCCCATACAACATTCTTATCAAACGCTTTTCTTTCTGATTTGCTAAGCTTATTCTTCACTCGCAGACATATTCTTTATAAATGTAAACATTTTTGTTGCCGCCATCTCTGAAATCATTCAGAATCTCATTTTATTCTCATTGCTTGTGCTACACTGACCTTCAAACATTTGCTTGCACCAATGACATTAAGTCAGTGTACCGAGCGCCATCAAGTCAGATAAGATTTAAGTCAATATGGCTGTTTGTAGAGACTGAGATGTTACCCAGTTGTGTTCGGAAGAACACTGCTCAACGAGGCAAGACTCACAAAGTGCATTTAACGACGGCAAATCAGATACGTGCTTGATGTTGTGCAGCCACTTCTGTGCCAAGCCACTCGTAGTCATCGCTGCAGTGACTAGTAATCATGCTGTCGACCAGAAGTCACAGCAGCAGCAGCAGATTCTCGCTGTTGCTATATCAGCGAGACATTGTGTGAGTCAATATGACGTATTAGATCCAAATCCCAAAAGCGCTTCACAAGCTGGACACCATATTGAACCTCTTTGACAGACGCTGTTGTCCATATGTTCCCTGTAGTTCTCATTTTTGTGTGGGTTCAAATAAAATAATAAACCCACAAAGCAGGAGCTTTTATTAAATGAAATTAGCTCACAGAGTACGAGAGTACAGATTTTCTGCATGAGATCATCCATCCATCCATTTTCTTGACCGCTTATTCCTCACAAGGGTCATGGGGGGTGCTGGAGCCTATCTCAGCTGGCTTTGGGCAGTAGGTTGGGTACATCCTGAACTGGTTGCCAGCCAATCGCAGGACACACAGAGACGAACAACCATCCACACGCACAAGCACACCTCGGGACAATTCGGAGCGCCCAATTAACCTGCCATGCATGTCTTTGGAATGTGGGAGGAGACCGGAGTACCCGGAGAAGACCCACGCAGGCACGGGGAGAACATACAAACTCCACCCAGAAAGGCCGGAGCCTGGACTCGAACCCAAGTCCTCAGTGCATGAGATCATATGAAACAAAATCTTTTTCATACACAGTAAATCAGTGAGAAGGTAGTATAACCCCCACAAATTTGCACATTTTCTGGAGGGAACCCATCCCTTTTCTGTTGTCTAAAAAAAATACTCACTACTTTTGTGCTCAGGCATTTTTGTCCCAAGGAACTATGTTGTGCTTAGTTTAAGAGCCCGTGCCTTATTTTGACATACGTAGTGCTTTACCATGATCTTGAGGCATCTTAGTGCCACAGAGCTATGTTGAAGTGAGGTGAGGAGATTCATTTAGACATTTGCATTCTTGTGACTAACCAATTCAGGGTGTACCCCGCCTACTGCACAATGCCAGCTGAGATAGGCTCCAGCACCCCCTGCGACCCTTGTCAGGACTAAGCGGTCAAGAAAATTGGATGGTTGGATGGGCATTCTTGTGGCATCTTGGGGCCAAATAAGTGAGTTGAGGAACTCATTTTCTTTTTTTCTTTTTTTTTTTTTTTGTATTCCCCGCTATGTAGGAATGTGAACATGCCCTTCCACAAAAAAAGTGAAAATCCATGAACAGCTTTTGACTGCTACCTTAAAAGGTGGTTTTAACTGTATAGTAGATGCCACATGGTGGGCTACAAAGCAAATAAATCAGACCATAAGCAAATCAATACCCTGCAGCTAGCATGTCCACAACCACAAACCCATGTTACATGAACTATTTAGATCGCTTATCCAACACAAACTGGCTTCACCTGGCTGAAGCACATCAATAGTATTAGCTAACCTAAATAAAGTGCTAGCAAAGCTAATGTGAAATCACACATGGGAAGACAAATATGCGCAATAGCACTTTGCATACTCATGTCATGTTATTAAACTCCCCTTATAGCATTTACACGCAATAAATTAAAAATGTTAGGAACATACAAATTGTAACTGCAAAGCTACATGGGCGATTACTAACAGCATCTTGAGAAAAACAAAAACATTCTTTCACTTTGGACTGGACAAGGTGCATTCAAAGACACATGTCAAATGCGGAAGAAACAACATTAACAATGAAATATAATATACTGAAAGATACTAACAACTCCAAGATTCTACAAAGTAACAGTGTTGTTGCTTCACTTAAATACTGCTCCATTTGTTTAATGTTTACCTTTCTTCCTCTCTGTTTCACGTTTACCCTCATTCATTCAAGTCGCGCCACACCAAAGGGGGAGTTAAATATTGACCCATAAAGAACTAAAAAGGGGTGGTGGAATTTATTTCTACTTGTGGTTTTGTCCACCATCACAAGAGATAACCGTAAACAATACCGTCAATCAGCTCCGTATGTATTCTGGATGATAAACCCAGTGGAAAAATGTTACTTCCAAAAACTGCATGATATGAACAAAAATAGTGACAATGAAATATTTTGCTGCAAGGATTCGCATGCTTCACACTTATAACCAAGGTTTTGTGTGACATACAGTATTATGTGACTGATGTACTATACATTCTATTGAAAAGATGTGATGCAGGGTCAGCCCGTGGTGTGACGCAGTGAGCACATGTGGTTAAGCCTATCTCAGACTCAAAAGGATCCATCTTTATATGTCATTCCTCCGTGTGGCATTTGTGTGTTTTGTCAACACTTCTTATGTGGGATTTCTTAGTCTGCATCCTCCCACATTCAAAAGTGGTGCAGAAATAGAATGAATGAACTAAAAGTGGCAAAAAAAATAAGTCAATCATACGCTCCTATGATTAAACTTGTTCACTTGTCTAACTGGTCAGCAGTCCCCCTATTTATAGGGTTTGATGTCATCTCGTGAACTCAACTTATTCTGCAGCAGCACTTGTTGCCATGGTGACCTGGCATAGGTCAATGAGCCAAGATTTTATATCAGCACGATAGGCCTATAAGGAAATGTGTTTGCCAATACTGGATTTGGAAAAGTGATGAACTTGATTCAATTATCTCTTAAAGTAGGGAGAGAGGTACAGAGAGTACAGAGTTAAAATGTAATAGAATACAATTGCATACGTTAATATAAATGTCATTAAAAAGCAAAGTGACCACCAGCTTTTATGAATGTAACTCCATAAGTAGACTACATGATTAAATGTAATGTTAACAGTTTTCTGTATTTTATCCTCTCTCTTGTGTTTTGTCTTTGCAGCACTTTAGATGACGAGGGCACCAACCTCCGACAGCAGAAACTTGATCGGCAGGTAAATCTTTTTAGAGCATTCGGGCAACGTTTCACCCATTTTCCGAAAGAAAAATCTCATGCCACTCCACCAACAGAAATACTCAAATTATGAAGATCTCGTCTCGATTTACTCTCAAATTGACTTAGTATCAATTGATTGTTTCTTTAATTGAACATAATAGCATAAGCTATGAGTAATTTTGTTGGATACACAGATTTAATGTACCTTCTGCCATCTAATGGAAGAACATTTGTCTTTTTTCCCCACCGTCCTTGCAAGGTCATGATGGGCAACTGAATGATGAAGGGGCACATTATTATTTTTTTTAACAGTGCTACTGGGGGGAGCAACATTCGACCACACAGATTCATGACAAAAATGTCATTTCAAATATGGACCAAATACATGAATATGTCTGTTATTTATTGAACTGATTTATGTCATGTATTTCATGCTCAATGCATGTCCACCCTTCAACAACAAAGGGTCAGAACAATCAAAAAATAGCCACATACTGTTTTTTTGGTTTTTGTTTGTTTTTCCAGCAAAGGGCTCTTATGCATAAAAATTATTATTCAAGGACGGCACAACATTGCTGACCCACAAACCAACATTGCATGCAAGAACCCATTTTGTGTTTATTTTTTTCCCCACAAAAAAAAAAAAAAAAAAAAAAAGACTCAAAATTTAAATGTTTGACCTGCATGAGCTTGCGTGCCCCCACTTACCCATATCTGGCCTGAATTACAAAGATATATTTGATATTAATAAATAATTATTTTCTGACATAACAAGTGAAACTGAAGTGAAGTGAAAGTGATCCATGGCACCCACTTGTGATCGCTCACCGGCACACTAGGGTTCTTCGGCACCCCGGTTGGGAGTTATTGCAATAGAGGAACATCATCCGATAAAACAGCTCTTTCATTCTGACACCACCTCCTGTGGCGCCGGCGTGGGGCCACTAAAGGTCAGCTGGTCTCTGTGGTGTTCCACTGACAGATGAAAGCTCCTTATGTCTGATCCGTTTTATACTGTCAGTGCCGAACACAGTGTTTGATCACAGAGAGATTTTTTTAAAGACTTGTTAAGAAATCAGATGTACTGGAACGTTCATAAATGTGGAGTTCTATCTGTGTAATATGACTGAGAATGCAGCATATTATACATCATAATTTATTGACACATCCCATAAAAGGGTATGTACACTTGTGCAACCACCATACTGTAGTTATTTCTACTTCCCCTCTGAAAAGAAAATTCAATTTAATTCTATTAATTATAGGTCACATTACCATTAATAAGAGAAAGTAATGATTTTTGAAGTGGTGGTTATTAGAGCACTCTTATAATCTTGATTTCTTGCTAGCCGCATGGATCAGTAGACTCAATGGTATAAGATCATTCATGATTTGGATTAATGGTTAACTCTCGTGCGTAATTCACACTTTATTCTGTGCAGCAAGTAAATGTAGCCTCTCTTAAATCAAGGACACACATCCAACCCGACAGTCACGACACACTTGACGCTCTCTCATGCTCTTCGTGGAATCCTCTATTAATAGAAACTTTGAATATTTGATGAACTCTGGCTGGAAGACGCAGTTTAAGCAATGGGTCGTCCATCTAAAAATACAGTATAATGTCACTCTCCAGTGATTTCTTTATGTGTAATCATATTGATTAATATGTGTCCTCCATGTAAAGCGAGTGCTCCTTGAGCAAAAGCAGAAGAAGAAGCGTCAAGAACCTTTGATGGTTCAGTCCAATGTGGATGGACGATCTCGCACCCGCCGCACCAAACAGAGTGAGGAGCAGGCTCCTTTGGTGGAATCCTACCTCAGCAGTAACAGCAGCACCATCTACCATGGTTAGTTGGACCCGATTGATACTGTATGATAAATGGGATTGATCGAGGTCCATTTGAGTATTTTAAAATACAATCTATACCAAATAACTCCACTGGGTTATCTTTTGGACTGTTAGCTAACGTTTTGTACATTTTCAAGGACCAAAAATAAATTTTTTGTCGTTTAGTGATGCTAAGCATAGCATAGCACTAAAATAGCCAGTGTTTTTCTGCATATTCGTGATTCAGATTTTTCGACTGAAACCACATCGTATGGAATCCAAAGCAGAATTTCCCATAGGAAATAATGTAAATTCAATTAATCCATCCCAGCCATCCAAAAATATTAACAAAAAGTACATTTTAAATAGAGTAACTACTTTGAACATTTAACATCATTACTATGTAGCTTTATTAAAGAGTGCTTATGGCATACAGTGAAGAGGGGAGCTTTTCCAAGTTGTTTCCTCAAATCTGTTTCTCGAATTCCTTATAAGTCCCCATAAGGCTGGTGTTCTGAACTTTCTGTATTTTGTAAAAAGGGTTCGGTTAAGGTATATTCCACAATGCAAGGCAATAAACCCTCCCAGTCTTCTCATTAACGCTTGCAAGTTGAAGAAACAGTGATGTAACATCCTCTCAAAAGTCAGGCCTTCAAAATAAAAGTTCAGGAACAGTTTCACTAGACTTTCTCAGGAATTACGGTGGCTTATTTAGCATTCACACTCCTTCAGGTTGCCAAATAAAGTATAGTGGACAGTTATTATAATGTGTGCTTTTATTTTGAATGTCTGATTTTTGACAGGATGTGTTACAACATACAACACGTCTGCCTCCCAGGACTGAGGACTCGGGTTCGAGTCCAGGCTCCGGCCTTCCTGGGTGGAGTTTGCATGTTCTCCACGTGCCTGCGTGGGTCTTCTCCGGGTACTCCGGTCTCCTCCCACATTCCAAAGACATGCATGGCAGGTTAATTGGGCACTCCGAATTGTCCCTAGGTGTGCTTGTGAGTGTGGATGGTTGTTCGTCTCTGTGTGCCCTGCGATTGGCTGGCAACCAGTCCAGGATGTCCCACGACTACTGCCCAGAGCCAGCTGAGATAGGCGCCAGCCCCCCACCGCGACCCTTGTGAGGAATAAGTGGTCAGGAAAATGGATGGATGGATGGATGGATGGATGGATGGATGGATGGATGGATAGATGGATGGATGTTGTTACAACATCAATGTTGATGTTGGCTGAGTGCTGCGGGACGGTTCTTACCTTAAGTTGAAAAAAAAAGAGAAAAAAAAGCTTGCATTGGGAATACACCTTGCCATCTATTGAAGCCAGTGGTTCTGGTAAACGAATGTCCGATTCATGTTGTTTTCTCTTTTGTATAAAATCTGAGCGAATGCACGAAAATCGTGAGCGACACAATTAAAAAAATAAAAGAAAACGTTGCCAAACTAAAACTCAGGTTACACTGTATTGTTTTTTGCGCCATCTTTTGGATTCTTGTCGCCAATGTTGAATTGAGAGGATGATCTTAATATTGACTAAACATGGCACTGTGCAACAGAAAAGTAGAGCTTTGCTGCTATCTTGTGGCATCTCTAGAAACAGTAAAGCTTTTTCAGGGGAGTACAGACTTGCTTGTACAGGGTTTGTTAGCGGGCTCATGAATAAGCAAAGCTCATGGTTCATGGAGGATCATAAATTATTGTGAAGTGTCATAATGATTCTGTTCCGTTGATGCCATAGTGACTCATATGGTGAAACCTGCAGGCTTTGTCTAGATCTTCAACAAAGTGTATTTAATTCTTGTAAATCGGTAGTCGAAATTTTGTATTTATTTTGCTTGATCTCTCCTTTAATTTAATGTTCTAAGGGGGTAAATATGACTACCGTAAAGGAGCTTAAAACAACAATAACGAGTTAAACCGAAGGACTTTATTGTCTTATATTTTGTTTTTTCAGTGTTTTTTTTTTCTGTAAGTGCTTTTCACTTTCCTTCACCAAACTATTTTGCTCAAATGAGACGTTAAATGTTCTTCTGTGAGTTTCTTCAGGCAAAAACTGTGTGTGCCGACACAGAAATCAGAGCACAAATCCAATTTCTACCTCTGAGGGCTTCAGGTTCATGAGCTGTCACTCTTCCCGCCGAGCCTAATAAAAGTACATTGGCAAAATGTCACACTGCAGGTTCATATTCTGCCGAAAAAGGAAATAATAACCTAATCTGCACCTCGCAAAGTCAGAAGAATATTGTGACATCTATTCACTTTTTATTAAAATCTTTCATTTATTGGCATGCTAGTCTCTTTCAATTAAGTCAAAGTAATTACAGAATTGCATCTCAATAGCCCCGCCATTCGGTACAACTTAATGAGAGTCTAAGGCTGGTTAGAGCACTCAAATGTCTTTTCCTATTATATTTATTCTTACTTTCGCATGTATCCTGTCTGAGAGTTCTTTACATGTCTTTGGCTACTTCTGTGTTTAGTGCAAGAAGCCAAGCAGGAGGAGGTGAAGATGAAAGCAGACCCGCAGCCGCCTCGCTCAGCGAAAAAGGGCAGAGCGTCCGCCAGCTCTACTCCTCAGACAGGCAGTGACAAGAAGGAGAGGAGAGGGAAGCACAAAGGTAAGCCCGCTGACGAACAGCCACTCAGACAGACATAACGTCAGATGAACGATCCACAAGCCTGTTGGATTGACAGACAGGACAGAGACAAAGTTCAAACAACAGACAAGTCTAGCGAAACAGGAACAATGATGTACAATACACACTGGAAAACTTCAACTTCAGTAAATAAACTATTCAAAAGTCCAGTAAAAGACTAAAATTCATTCCTTTAAATCCTTCACATAACAAAACAGGTATTATTTGAAAGGGATTTCAAGAAGGCTCCCAAATGGTAAACAAAAAAGTTGACTTCTCTGAAACGTTTGTTTTAGAGAACATGAGAGCAATAATATTTCATGGAAAATTTTCTTAAGGTCACATGATCTATGGTCAATTACGTCAACTGAAAAAAAGGTCAAAAGATTGCAAAAATATGCACAAATCTTCTAAATGGTGCCGATTTGGAATCAATTCCCTTTCTAACAATCACCATTTTGTGAAGATTGACCCAGCAGTTCCTGAGACATAAGGTTTCAAAGGAAGGCGGCCACGCCCCTTTTTTGCAGAAAATGCTCATATTCGACATGCCGTAGCTCCCAAATTCCTCCTGCTCCGATTGACCTAAAATTTGAGACTGAGGAGTATATCCACTAAGAATGCTCTGCGCGAACTATTGCACCACAAACTGCACCCGCAGTCAGCGCCTAGTTACCCACCTATTCACAAAGGATATTGCTCTAATCCTGTGATTGGCTGGCAACCAGTCGAGGGTGTCCCCCGCCTACTGCCCAAAGCCAGCTGAGATAGGCGCCAGCACCCCCCGCGACCCTTGTGAGGAATAAGCGGTCAAGAAAATGGATGGATGAATGCATATTGCTCTAATCATATACCGGCGCAAACACACCCACAAAACTGACATCTTGGAGCTAATTTGCACCTGATTTATCACACATGGATTTGCGCCAAGAACATGGTTGTTATAGTAACAGTTGCGAGAAAGATGACATTATCAGAAAGCGATGTTGGACCGAGAGTAAGCGTTTATAGCGCCATTAAGCTGTACAGAGCAGAGAGGACGACAACGACGTCATTCATTCATAAAGTACAAATTCATGATCTCTGCGAGATCATGTTGTGCTGCAAATGGCATGCACTGCTGTCAAGATCCCGGGACTACATGTGGCTATTTGCGCTGGCGTTAGTGAATTAGATGCTGTATACCAATGAGTCTCATTTGCATTGGGGTGGGCATATTTTGCGTCAAATGTATGCAAATTACCTAATTTACATACGCGCAAATAACACCGGCGCACCGTGACGCATTCTGTTCGGCAGAGCACTTAGTGACGGATTTCCCCATCTGCGCGTGTTTAGTGAATTAGGCGCTCCCAGATTGCTCCATTTTTACCGGTTAGCGCGGTGCAAAGGCAACGCAAACCTTTAGTGAATATGCCCCTGAGTTATTAGGAATGTAGTTATATCCAAACATCATGATACAATATCATCACGATGTGAAGGTCACGATATGTTAATTATCATGATATTGTGGGGAGGTTGGCGATACAAAAAAAAGTTGACAATATTGTAAAAAAAATAAAAATAAAATAAATAAACAAATAAATAAAAATAAAAAGAGCTCATACTATAAAAAAAAGACAATATTGTGCTTTTGTACATTACACCAATGCTTGCTTATCAGCAACCTTCAATTTCTAATAACACTTAATATTAGGTGCGTTTCCATTACCCTTAGTTTTGCGCAAAAGGCATGTTTCGCAAAAGTAAGCTGGTAATGGAAACACCGGATTTGCGAAAAAACTCTCAAATATCGCAAAAACGTTTTTGCGCTCTCATGAGGTGGTTTTTGAGACGTATCGAAAAAGAAGTATTTCGCAAAAGTGTAATGGAAACACTTTTTGCGCATTAGTAGTCATGTGACACCCGCCCGGTCACGGAGGAAAGGAATGTAACACGTTGTTTATGTGTATTTTTTTTTTTTTATTAAACTTGCGATTGCTATTTGTTTTGAGAATTATTAATTTCGGGTTGGTATTTTAGTTTTACATGCTGAAGTGATTTGTATCGGCGGCTGCACGTCATGAGCATAAAAGAGAGAGAGGTGTAATCGAGCGAGACTCCTTCGAAAAATTGAAGGAGAGGAGAACTTGAAATCCTGTCCTGCCATGTCTGGTTAATTTAGCAGAAAACATCAGAAACTTTTAACAATTTGTAAACCGCCTTTTACCCAGTTTCTGCATGGGAACAACAACATTTTAGGATTACAGGAAGTAGGAAGTACGGTGCCACTCACTTTCGTGTCAGAACTGCTTGCCGACTGCCGAGGGACATAAACAACAACACCAACACTAAATGCCCGAAACCGCCCGATGAGGGGTGAGTGTTTTTAAAGTAATATAACTACACCGGGCGTCCGTCTACGGTAAACATCATGAGCACCTCCTACAGAACAGCGAGGTCTCGCGAGACGGGACATTCCGAGAATTGCGCCTCAGAAGCGAAACTTTCTTCAATGGAAACACCGACAATTCGAAATTGTACTTTATCGAAATAGTACAATATCGCTTTTATTTTTGCGAAAAAGGGTAATGGAAACGCACCTATTGAGGCACTTACTTGCTAATGCAAGCACACATTGACTTCCTCCACATAATGACTCGGTTCATATTACGTGCCCCTTCATCTGACCATTAGCGTGGATCTTAAACATAGAAGGGCCAAAACATGCCTTGTGAAAATTAAACTGCACTAAAAAAAAAAATAGCCAGCAGAGGGTACTAGAACTGCACAAATGGAAATCAATTTGACTTTTTTTTTTTTTTTTTTTTTTTTTTTAACAGATGTGCTCCTTTTAATATCGTGACATGACAACGGCGATATATTGCGGCAGTTTTAATATTGCGATATCACGATATTGGCATTATCGTTACATCCCAATTAGTGTTGTTCCATCACTATCAACAAGTACACCAAGTTTCATTAAAATCAAAATCTGCTTGGTTCAATCAACTAGGAGATTTGGCATGGAACAAGTCTCTTTCAAAAGCAAAACAAATGTAAAACTCTATTGAAAATATTGACTTTTACTGTCAATGAGAAACACTAAAAATCACGTGTTTCAAAACGAGTCACCCCAAAACTGGTTGAGTCAAGTCATGTGACTCAGCTGTGTTCAGGTGCACTTTGTCATTTGTTTGTGGCTCAGCAGGAATGGACAGCCTGGCCTGCCAGTCGGAGGACGGTCAGATCCAAATCTTAACAGTTGGTCACCTCTCGTCAGAGGATGGCGAGGGCGAGCCGGTCATGAGCTGCACTCCGTCACAGAGCAAGCAGGACCTACGGGTGACCATGCTCAAAAAAGGTGCACAAAAGAAATGCTGTCTCGAAAATTGGCATCCAGTAACACCTTATTTATGTATTTCTGGTTGTCTGTGAAGGCATATCCAGCAGTATGAATTTTGATGAGGAAGAAGATGATGACGATGAAATTAGTTCCACTTCCTCACAGCTCAACAACAACACAAGACCAGGCTCCGCCACCAGCAAGAAGTCATGCAAGGTAAAAGTATGCTTGGGGACGAGAAAGTATAGTTGCCTTATTTGTGCTTTTTTCCCCCCCTCCCACCTCTCACCTATGGACACCTAAGGCTAGCTTAATGCTAAAAGAAGGCAAAACGTCATAGACGAGTTAACAAAACTAGCATCGATGTCACGATAATTACAAACGTTTAACTTATTTTTAACTTATTTTCACATGCAAACAAAGCACAAAAATAGCTACAGACTTATATTCTTTATCCTCTGCGAAAAACGTGTAATATTTTTGCAACCTAGTTGTGACAGTCATCAGTTGCATCATCAAATTATCATCAAATTTGCATATAATTTGTCTGCATTATTACTATTATTACTCACACTCTAATGTCTCACTTATCATGTTTTCCCCCATACAGGAGGTTGCATCAGCGCCAACTCCACCGGTCACTGAACCCGTCATTGATGTGGAAGACCTGGAAGAGTTTTCCTTGCGACCTGCACCGCAAGGGGTCCGAGTGAAATGCAGAATCACAAGGGATAAGAAAGGCATGGACAGAGGCATGTACCCCACCTACTATCTTCACTTGGAGCGGGAGGATGGCAAGAAGGTGAAGATGAGATGGCAACATCGAAATGTGGGCTGTGCAGTTCTGAAAATGATTCAGATGATTAGTTACTGTACTTTATTTTGTTACAGGTGTTTCTGTTAGCAGGCAGGAAGAGAAAAAAGAGTAAAACCTCCAATTACCTCATCTCTATTGATCCCACTGATCTGTCCCGAGGTGGAGAAAGCTTCATTGGTAAATTGAGGTAAATTTGCTTGTGTGTTGTTGTCATGTATATTCATATTCATATTTCTATAGCCTGGGCACTGAGTCATTGTGAATGTATTCAGACGGACTTTTTCAGTTATATGTTATTCAGAAAATGGATGTTGGATTTGTATTTCCCTTCTTGAAAAGATACTTTTTTTTTCAATTGAGTTATACACGTTATAGGCCACATTAATGGTGGACAAAGCTTTGAAATGATTTATGTTGGTCCCATTATTTGCATATATATGTTCTTTTACTGTATTGTACATTGCTGAATACTAGATGTTATAAACCTTAAAACACACGAGTGTTTTCCCAGCTGTGTGGCATACAAGCAACACGCATGATGTCACTGGAAGTGCTATGATGTACTAAAGCCTTGTTCTGCACATTGAAATGTATTGACAATTCATCCATCCATCCATGCATCCATGCATCCATCCATCCATCCATCCATCCATCCAGCCTTTCATTCTCTAAGCAACTTATAGACTAATTTCCTTACACGATTCATCTTTTCAGTTCATTTTAGGCGTGGATACCATTTCTCAACATCCATATCGTTGGGATTGGGTGGAATCCTTATACCTCCAATTTCATCACTTTTCAGGAGACCCCAAAAATGGCATTCTTGTTTAACCGTTAACATTGCATTGTCAAAGAGAACGGGCTATTTTCAACACTTAGCGACAGTCAATAATTTGAGAGTCAATAAAAGGGCAAATAAAGGGGAAAAAAAAATAAATAAATAAAAAATCCACATCTGTGGATTGACCAATAGTACCGATTTTTTTTTTTTTTTTTTTTTTTTTTGGGGGGGGGTTCATGCTAAATTTACCAAATTGTGACATAGGAGGCTCCAGCCTGATAAATAGATATAACAAGTCTCAAAACAATCTTGGTTACAGTTTGCGAATCAAAATTCACACTTTGCTCAATTACAATTGGCGGAGATGGTACCAAACAGCTTTGCTGGTCTGGATGCAGACAAGGTGCTTATGTCACCAATGCCGTGAAGTAGTCAAGGCAAGCTTGTCACTAGTCACGCCATACCAGCTACCTAGCAATGAGCTTTGGGTGGCTTGCAGAGTCTCTCCTAAGTAAGTCATCACCACTACGGTGGCGAAAAAGAATGCACTTGTGACAAGTATCGTTCTTACCAAGAGATGACGAGGAAATATGGGGAAGTCATGCTAATTCCTAAAATAACCCCAAGATTGACATGTAATCGGTCGTCTGGCTCTAACCCCATGAAAGCGTAGTATCCAACTTTGTAGAACAAAACTGCAGGCAATTTATGAAGTGTCTGAAGAGAAAATTATGCACAATGCCACATAGAACCGGATATCAGAAATGAATTATGTTACAACTTTTAACCATTTACGAAATACTGAGTTTAAACTGAAATTTAGATGTGTGTTTGAAATTGCCACACAGGAAATGTTTCTAGAAAAGAAAATACATTTTGCTTCTATGGACAACGTGAATTTTAGAAATAAAAACGAAAAAAAAGGAAGACAATTGTTTGTTAAATTGTGACATTTTTATTATTTAATATTTTTTTTATTTTTTTCTCTCGTTATTTTGAGCAGTGAAGTATGCGTTATTGAGATAAAGCTGCACAGGTTGGTGAGTGAGAATCAATTGAGAAGTTAAAAAAAAAAAAAGGCTACCAAACAAAGGAACCGTGATTGTAATTGTGAATGCTAGGGATTAATTAATTAGAGTGCTGAAAGTGTATGCCGAACTACACTTTAAAGTGGACAAGCATTGTTTGAAAGGAGTTCACCCTAAGACAGAGAGTAAAACATGGTTGTGTTAACCGACGGATGTAAAAAAAAAAGAAAAAAAAAAGAGTGAAATCATATTTCTTGAACACAATGGTCAATATCTTCAAAATGAGTCAGAAGTCGCTTATTTTTTTTGTACATTAAAATTCAGAGACTTTTAGAGATATTTTATAATTAAATCATTTACATGAGACAGTTTTTTTTTTTTTTTTGCAATTCTCAGCATAGTTCTTCACTGAAATCATTCTGCCTCATAGTGAAGTGTGCTGGATTCATTTTGAACACCCAATTCACTTACCAAGTATGGTTTGCTGCCCGATAAAGGGCTACAGTTGAAATCACAAAAAATATGTGCGTAACCATTCTCTATTGATTAGAATTCTGCAAAGGTGACTGACACGTAAAACATTGATATACAATGGATAAAGGTCAAGACCTGAACACAACTGTCCACATTGACTGTGCTACAAGGTCTGGCCTCTTCATCTGAAATGATTCCAGTCCCAGTCTGAAATCATCTCTAAGTCTCAGCATCATTAAGTCAACTCCACAAAGCCCGAGTCATTAAGTAGTGCAACTTCTTTTCTTCTTCCTTAGCCATTGTTTTCTGTCAATCTTTCTGTTGGCAGCAGGTCATCATCCCTCGCTTCTTTGCCCTCCGTGAAGGCCCTTCCCTCGCGCATGATGATTGATGATTGATTTAGATTTTTTTTATCTTCTGAATTCCCTGAGATTTTCTCTGATCCATCATGCAGAGAGTAATTTGAGAGTAATTTTCTCACAAATTGTCAAGCCTCACCTAATATTTGATGTTCCCGGTCCTGGATGTTCCTCTGCCTCTTGTGCACTACAACTTTGGTCGTCCATGGAACCTTGTCCCTCCTCAATCAAATCAGTGTCTCTAATGTTCCGTGCCATCTGGTGGACACAATTAGGCATCGATGAGACATCATTGTGCAATCTTAAATTATTCTCTTCCTTTTCTTCTACTGACTCCGATTCGTCTCTTGACTTAGTTTCAGAAGCACCAGGCAGAGGATTTTCTTCGACATCTAATTCATTGCCGCTGTCCGAGCTGTTATCTTCAACTCCATTCCACCATTGGAAATATTTCTTACCTTTTGTCTTAAAATGGTGTCTGGCCTTATCTGTCGACTGCGTCTCAGAAGTTCCTGGCAGAGAGTTTTTCGTTACTTCATGTCCATTAATGTCTTCGCTATCTGTGGACCCTGCTCCTTCCTCAGCCACATCACTACAGTTTTTAGCATGCTCATGCACACTTTTAAGCGATTCGGTATCCTCGGAATCCAATTGATCTGTTGACCTTCCCCCAGATCTATCAAGGAGAGGTTCTTCGTCGTTATCTAGGTCCCCACTGCTGTCAGAAGTGTTGTCAAACTCATGCCACCACCTTGAATGATTCCTAATTCTTGTTTCTTCTTCGTGCTCAGACTCTTCTCTAGATCGTTTTCTCGATGGTCCCGGCTGAGGTTCTTCTTCTTCATCATCTTCATCTTCCTGGTTGGCTACTCTCTGTTCCTCAGCCTCAAAATCATTATCCGATTGGTGTTCATTTTCTTCGTTCTCTTCAATGACGTAAACATCAACGGGATTTTCAATATGGACGTTTACAATGTGTTCATGGACAAAGCCAATTTGGTTTTGTCTAAAGACCCTTATATGATGATGTATGATAAAATGCAAGAGGAAGATAAATTCCATGTCATTGTTGTCTCCATTCGGCGGTTGATCTTCTGTTGGAATGTTAATATGGTGGCCTGTAAGACAATTAAAACATAGTTGATCATTTGTACTCAATGGAAATATAAGTCATGGTTATCAGGTACTTACGATTTGGACCATTGTGATCTCCATCTCCTTGTCCATCCATTTGGCTAAAATCACTAGAAATTACAAGCATTTACTTAGTAATACATTTGTAGAAAGCTTCTGGCTGCCTCTGACATATTTGAGGACTTATCACCAATATGTGTCATCCTTCAAGAGTTACCATCAATAGAAATATACATGTCTACATTCAATTTTAAAAAGGTGTGGAGCATAACCAACAACAAAATATTTGAATTTTAAGTAAGAGGTAAAGACTGACTGACGGAGTTAAGGAGAGGTTTTCGCGGTGCAGCAGTGACAAAGACTTAGGCTCCGCCCCCAAAACAATGTGATATCACATAATGTCATACCCTTCCTTCATATAATCATGATGACATTTCATTTGAAGATGATTCTCATACTGCCACAGAACTGCCTTGCGCTATTTGATACATGTGTGCTGCATAACCACAAACGAACCTCAAGCTGGAGGAACTGGCCTTTGTAAAAGCTTGCTAGTTACAAAGCCATCGGACATTCGAAGTGGAAGTTCTTCTGCTGGTTCCGCATTATTCCAGTCGCAGTCATGCTTATCCAGGTCACGTGCGTTAACCCCATTTTGCGTTTTTACATTCTGTACTTTTAAAAACTGGAGGACAAAGCATCAGTCATTGTAACAGACACGTCACCCCAACAGTGCATATAATAATACATTAAATTTAAATGCTTTGAATAAAGCACTTTATGTCATCACGCACGATGTCATCATTATGATGATAAATGTATTTCTTGTGTGGTAGCTAGTCATTATTGCAGCGCTCTATAAATACCGTACAAGGAACATGAATTAACATCCATGCTTTTGATGGTCCAAACATTGATGACCAAATACTTTGTATGGAATGAATTTGTAGTAAGGAACTTGGTTGTTTTATTGCATTGCAGGTCAAACCTCATGGGGACCAAGTTTACTGTATACGACAGTGGTCTGAACCCTATGAAGAACACCACCAGCCTTGAAGACAGCAGTATGCGCCAAGAGCTCGCAGCCATTTGCTACGTGAGTTCCTTTTGTCTTTTATTTTATTTATTTGTTTTTTTTTTTAACCTTTCTGAGGATTCAATTTAGTTACAATGGTATTCGGTAGGGCACAGACCTCTGCCAATACTGAACTGTCAGTAAAAGTGAACAAGTATTTTATCGGGTGCCTTACTTGTGTTTGATGGTCCATTTTTTTAATTCTGCATTCTGTGCGTGGTTCCATTGATGGCAAAGTGGTTCTAATGGCATGGGGTGGCATAGCTCAGTGGTAGAGTGGTTGTCTCCCATCCGTGAGATTGAGCGTTGGATGGGCACCCCTGGTGATCATGTTGAAGTGGTGAGGCATTGTGAAGCGCTTTGGGCACCATATGGTGTAGTTAAAGCGCTATATTAAAAAGCAGTTCATTTAACGTTGATAATTCTGTAGCTTAACATTCTTACCAAAAAGTTACAGGTTATTCCATGGCCAGTTGCACCAACCCTCTACAAAGTTTCATTTTTCAATCTCGGTGCAAGTAACTCAAACTCTTATTTAGCTTCTGTGACCGCTATATAGGTTTTGTTGTCGTGTTTTGGATTATGACGCCTATACATTTTGATGTTTTAAACCTAGGAAACCAATGTCTTGGGATTTAAGGGACCTCGTAAAATGAGCGTTATCATCCCAGGAATGAACATGGACCATGAGAGAGTGTCAATCCGCCCACGAAATGTATGTTTCTCTTTAACCACATGGGCTGATCAATTCAACCTCTAAAATATACACATTGGTATTGAGCTGAGCTTTTTGACTGACTGTTGTGTTGTTTTCATGTTCTATCCTATTATAGGACCATGAGTCATTGCTGGCAAGGTGGCAGAACAAGAACACAGAGAGTGTGATTGAACTTCATAACAAAACTCCAGTGTGGAATGATGATACACAATCATATGTGCTCAACTTCCACGGCAGAGTCACTCAGGCCTCTGTCAAAAATTTCCAAATCATTCATGACAATGACCGTGAGTTTCTTGTACCTCAGTATCTATATTCGGGGTGTCAAAATTAGTGCATTAATTTTGAGTTAATTTAAAGATTCTTTAATGCCACTAATTTTTTTTAAACGCGCGATCCTTTACTTAAAAAGCCTGCCCTAGGGAAATTCCAGTTGCAACGCAGAAGACACGTCCATGTCAAAATGTAGCATTCATTTAATAATAATGCATGTGCAGTGTTTGTGGAAACTGTGGTATTTTACAATTTAAAAAAATGTGCAGAATTTCACAAGTTACTTTATGTTAAAATTAGATAGCTCTTAATGTGAAAAGAAAAATGCACTGAGCTGTCAATGTCTTACAATACAATTATGCCATCTAGTGGCAGAAAAATGACCTCAACACAAAACAATATCACACATTGTTTTTACAGTACCGTACATCATTTAATTTTAACTAGTGCTGTCAAACGATTAAATTTTTTAATCTAATTAATCACACTTTTTAATTTTGATTAATCACGATTAATCAGCTAATTTACTTGCGTAATGTAAAATAAATACAAATTATCGTAATATTTTGACAACACATTTTATGATCTGAATGTCATTTGCAAACATTGATTAAATGCATGTACGCAATTGCATGCATGCGTGTATTACTCAAAATGTAACAGTATCATATCAACTGGGTGCAATTCAGAAATTATATTGCAAAGAATATGCTGAATGCGGACGTAAACTTGGTAACAGCATCATATAAACTGGGTACAATTCAGCAATTATTAATTAATTAAATGCAAATTACTTTTGTATTATCTAAAGTCCCGTCGGGGTGTTTCTTAAAGCGAAATTTACCACCGAGCACACCAACTGCATGGAGTCACCCCGCTCATCTTGGAACAACAGGCGTAGAAAATGCCGTGCATTGACCTAATCACTGACCTGCGCAGCCTTCAATGTAACCATCCGCGGTTACGTTCAAGGCTCAAGTGCGGTCAAAAAAAATAGTGCGATTAATCTGCGTTAATACGTGATTAATGCGACAATATTCTGTGATTAATTAATCTATTAACACTTTAACTTTGACAGCCCTAATTTTAACACAATGTAATGATTTATTATGAATTTACTGTATCAATGACTAAAAGACGCAGCCATATTTCTATTTAACATTTTTTTCCACTTTTACGTTAACAATAGTATACAACCTATTGTACATTTACAACAGCTCACAGTTTGCAATTAATCGTGAGTTAACTATTGAAGATATGCAATTAATTACGATTAAACATTTTATACGCCTGACACCCCTGATTTATAAATAGGTTGGCAGACTTCCTGTGTCACTGCCGTCTTTGAACAAAAGTTAAATGTAGAGTTCATATTACATATATATATATATATATATATATATATATATATATATATATATATATATATATATATATATATATATATATATATATATATATATATTTATATATACAGAGAGAGAGAGAGAGAGAGGTATAGGCGAGTATCGAGCAGGAACAAGTAATTAGAAATTAAAATAAAAGAAAATAGTTGTTAATTTCATGTAATTTTATGAAAAAATGCTACATTTGGGATACAGTATATACTAGGGATGTAACGATATCCAAACGTCACGATATGATATTATCATGATATGAAACTCACTATACAATAATTATCATGATATTGTGGGGAGTTTGGCAAGATTTAAAAAAGGTCGCAATATTGTAAAATAATGGGTTCATACTAAAAAAAAAACAAAAAAACCACAATATTGTGCTTTTGTACATAACAGCAATGTTATGTTATTAGTATTATTATTATGTTATGTTGTTGTTGTTAATGTACGCAGTATTGTAGTTCCCCCACATATTGACTTGCTTCACAGGCATATTATGTTCCCCTTCATCTGACAATTAGTGACGATTTTAAACATAGAAAGGCCAAAACATCCCTAATGAAAATTAAATTGCACTAAAAAACTAGCCACCAGAGGGTGCTAGAACTGCACAAATGCAAATCAACCTGAGTTTTATAACAGATGTGTTGCATTTAAATATTGTGAACAAGACAACAACGATATTGTGGTAGTTTTAATATCACGATACCACGATATAAAAATATATATAATATATAATATATATAAATAACATCCATTTTTGATGAAAAAATATTCAACAAAACGTCTAACTTTCACACCTTAAGCATGGAAGAATGTTATATTAATGGAACATTAAGCCTTAATATTTTATTTCAATGCTGTTCTAACATGAAAAAGGTTACAACCTGTTTGTTAAATACAGTGGCTCACAGTTATAACACTGAAGTTTGAGATCAATAAATAATACATTTTCATACAAATCTTACAGTGTACATGTACAAGTTTACTGAATGCTATTTTCTAAATTGAGTTAAAAAGAAATCGGAACAATCGACTTGTAAATTCATATCGAGATTAATCGGTATCGAATCGAATCATGACCTATGAATTGTGATACGGATCGAATCGTCAGGTACTAAGCAATTCACACCCCTAATTCCTAGTATACACTGTAGGTCTTTAAAATGATCTGTCATTATTTTTATGGGGAAATTTTATCTATCAAAACTACTAGTAGTATCGGTTATCTGTGTTATAACAGCTCACAGCCTTTTACTTGAATTTGCAATCATCTTTCTTTGTCATTTCAGCTGACTACATTGTGATGCAGTTTGGCCGTGTGGCAGAGGACGTCTTCACCATGGACTATAACTACCCAATGTGTGCCCTTCAAGCATTTGCCATCGCCCTCTCCAGCTTTGACAGCAAGTTAGCCTGCGAATAGACGGCAGCCTAAAGAGGCCATCTGGTCCACGTGTGGTCTCATCAAGGGCTGTTCATGCAACGCTGGGGCTGGTCCAAACTCCAAAACAATCAGTACCCCAGACATCCTGCATATCACAAAATGCTTTGTGGGCCTCAAGTTCTGTGTGGATGTGTGTGTGTGGCAGGAGAGATGCTCGGTAAAGGGCATCAAGCACAAAGAGTAATCCACTTTTTAAAAAATGAAATCAATTTGTTATGTAAACATTTTGGAGTGTGTGCACATTCTAAAGAACACTGTTCATTTTATGTACTAGCTAGAGCGGTTTAACATTGTGACTAATGTGACTAATTGCATATTTGTACATTTCTGGAGTTGGTTACATTTTATGTATCGTCACGAAAATAACCCCAAGGCTAAAAAAAAAAAAAAAAAAAAAAAAAAAAAAAAAAAAAAAAAAAAAAAAAAAAAACATTTTCAAGCATGAACACTTATCGAGTTCCTAGACTGAAAATAACATGCATGTCAAAAGCTATTTATTTTTGTTATTTATGTATTTATGACATGTTTTGTTCTTCTTTGGACAGTTTTGGCTCTGTGGAGCTACAAGCACATCAACGACAAAGCATCCACACAGAAACGATTGGACTTGAGCAGGGCAAAGGCATGTTACACTGTGCTGTGTACCGTACAATTTCGTGTCACTGGGTCACACATGTGAATGTATAGAATATTGGTGCACTTTAATTTAAAGCCAGTAGTGGATGCGATAGAGCTGTAAATCGTTTCTTGTGCCTTTGAACACTCACTGCAATGGTGGCGCTTTGGCTGTACAGTGAGCTCTTTGCTGTTCTTGCTAACCTTACATGTGCGGGGTCATTTGCGCTCACTAAACAGAAAACGGGCAGAGCTCGTTTTAATGAATCAAATGACAAAAATAATGAGAATCCCAAATAGAAGTCTTAGTTCCATTATGACTTGGTCAGAGATTATTTCCTTTAGGGCACATTATATTTAACTCAGATGTAACTTTGTGCTTAGTATAATGTCTGTCGTCTCTGGGAAATGTAAAAGAGGAAGGACACGGATTTGTCACAACCTCAACACTTGCATATTGCATCTATTTGTGTCTTTGAAATATTTTTATACTCTTCTGCCTTGACAGTTGGGTTTGCTCCTCATCTAAAAGGTTGTGCGTTTCTATAGAGAAGTTTAGTGCAAATGCTCCTGGGCGACTGCCTTTCTCAACATTTTGTACTTTATCATTATCAAAACAAAACAAAAATCACGAAGGCAAAGAACAATCTCTGAGACCACAATTGTTCCTGTGGTTCACGAGGAAATCTTTCTCAGATGTGCTATTCTTGTACTTAATTGTGTTCTAACTATTTTGGATTTCTATTATGAAACTGTTGATACTTTGCTGCGAAGTCTGCTTTTCGGTACGTGTTAAGAATCCCCTGCTTCTCTCACTTTCTGTTTTTAGTGCTTGTGATGATGTACAGTGAATGCCGTATGTATGACGTGATGGTAGACACTCTGTGGTCATGACAGCAAAGGTGAACAAATAAAACTTGAGTATGTTTATGTTTGTCTTCATAAAATCTGCAAACGTTACCCAAAGGCTCATGCCATCCATCCATTTTCTGAACCGCTTGCTCCTCACAAGGGTTGCGGGGTGCTGGAGCCTATCCAGGCAGCTTCGGGCAGTAGGCGGGGCACACCCCGAACTTGTTGCGAGCCAATTACAGGGCACCTAGAGACGAACAACCATCCACACTCACAAAAACACCTAGGGACAATTCGGAGCACCCAATTAACCTGCCTTGCATGTCCTTGGAATGTGGGAGGAGACCGGAGAACCCGGAGAAGACCCACGCAGACACCCAGGAAGGCCGAAGCCTGGACTCGAGCTTGCGTCCTCAGCACTGGGAGGGAGACATGCTAACCAGTCAACCACCGTGCCACCCTATCTATATATATTTTTTTATTTTTTACAGACTTGTGTACATTTACAAGAAAACACCAGAGATTTCAGACAAATTTGAAGGGAATTCCTTTACGTCTCCCTCCTGTTTCGCATCCTGAGCCCACTGACCTCTTGGGGAATGTCTATGTGGACATTACTGTCACACTCTGCAAACGCGAACACTGTCAAATACTCAGTTTCTTCCTTCTCTGCCTCTTCCTCAGGGTTGGTACATCCCGCAGTACTAAACTGAAGTCTCTCCGCCTCTGTCACTGGATCTTCCTCCTCAGGTTCCTCCTCCTCCTCTTCCACCTCTGTACCGTCATCTTCGTCTCCATCCTCTTCCTTCTCTTCTTCTTCCTCCTCATCCTTTTCCACCTCCACCTCTTCATAGGTATCTTCTTTTGGGTAGTGAAATATATCTCTGTGGTCATTAAAGCTAATATGCTTCCTCCCTCCAATCTGAGCTTGTAGCTCATTGTGTACTTGCAGACCTAATCTCTCATGCTGTGTATTTGTAGAAGACTGGGATGCGAGTGGAACCAGCAAAAGTCTTTTCTCAGCTTCCACTTCCTCCTCTTCTTCCGCTATCTCCTCCTCTTCATCCTCTTCTTCCTCCTCCTCCGTATCTTCCTCTACATCCACACCCCCACCTTCCTCCTCCTCGTCTTCATCCTCCTCTTGTACTATGGACAGTTTCCGTGCTGCAACCTCTTCCTCCTCTTGCTCCATCCGCTCTGCCAGGGCCTCAGCAGTGGGCTGGGTGATGGCCTTCTCTGGGGCCACATGCTCAAATTCACATTTGTAATTGGGTTCTTCATATTCAGGGTAGGTCTCCTCTGGGTAGCCTGTAAATAAAAGAGGTGTTTATTTTCAAAGAATATCATCTGTTTTTTGTTTTTTTTTTGTAAAGAGAGTGTCTTCCTCTCGGGAATAAAAAGGGACCGTTAGAGTTATGCTGCCATGAGTGATCCAACTGAATCTTACATGAGCAAGCACTAAAGGGGACATGAAAAAAAAAAAAAAACATTTTAAATTGGAGGAAAGCAAAGTTAGTGATAGGTGGGTTGTAAGAAAGAGGCCGAGGACGTATACCTTCCCAATCTCCACTGTCAGGGACTTCCTCGGCCTCCATCTCGGGGGATGCACCATCCAAGCGGCCCTCTTGCATAAGTTGAGCAATCTGCCTCAGCTGCCTGAGGAGTTTCTCTTCCTTCTTTGTCGACGTTGACTTACTTTTCCTGCGTCTTCCACTGTGGGGCAGCAGAGGGACAAAGCAGAGTCATCACCAGAGTCTCTTGATAGACAATTGTGACAGATGGCAGTAAAGCTTTTTATACAGCATACTAGTGACATCGGCTCTTCTGTAATAAAACAGCAGCTTTTTTTCTTTTTTTTTCTTTTCTCTTTTTTCCAGGAATGATTTGCTCCAACATGAATTTATTTTTGTGGAGTGTATGATCCAACTAACCTCCCAGAAGCACAAGTATTTCCTGAGGCAATCCTCGCCATAATTCTTTCTGACTGAAGTAGTCGCTCCTGTAGTTTGGCAAGCTCATCGTCAGTTGCTAAGAGAAAAACAACCACTTGCGTACGGAAATATAATGGCAAGCAGGGAAATTCTGAGTTTATTAAAGACAAATGCCATTTAACATGCGTTTGAATGTCATTCATTCTTTCATTCATTCATTCATTCAATGTGGCTCATTATGAACACAACCACATCTTCAGCCTAATTTTTGTATCACAAAACATGGCATTTTGAAAGGGGTGTGTAGACTTTTTAGAATGACTATATAATACGTTATTGAATCTCCCCCCACCCTAATAAATTAATCTAACATTAGAACATTTGTATTTATATATAGAATTTCAAAGAGTAATGCACTTACCCATATTTCTCTCCATGCCCATACTTGCACTGTACTTTCCTGATTTAGTGTTCTTGTCCTTGCAAGTCAACTGTCAACAAGAATGTTAGTTTAGGCATCTTTGTTGTATAATAATAATAATAATAATAAAAATAATAATATTAACCTTGTGGATTATATAGAGGATATAAAGAAGAATCCCAAATCCATAGATGGGTATGACTTGAGCCATCAGATTGTATTTTTTACCACGTCCAATGCTTCTGACTTTGGCAATGGCCTCAGCGCTGTATGTCACTGAGTGGAACGGGTCCACATCCCACTTTTCCGGGTCATCGGGCAGCGACACCTGATGCATCCCTGGCGGGTGGAACCCAGGGCCAACTACGCAAGATAACATGTGGTCAATAATTGTAAACTTTTGTCAGGCTAATATTATAATCTAAAACTTATTAATAATGCTCAACTTTCATCACATGTACTTGTAAAAGATAATAAGACATTAGGTGAAATAAATTGTTTTTGGACTGTAAATAAAGATAAATATATTTTTTTTTTTCACTCACTCACAGAAGCTTACGTGTGTGAATGAGTGAGTGAAGAAAAAAAAAAATCCGTGTGTGCTTTCAAATTGCCGCGGGAGTGACGTCACGCAGCCGACACGTTCGCGCGCCCCCGTTTGCGACACTCCAGCCCCCGGTCTGCGATTGGCTGGAGGGTTGTAAATACTGTCTTTCCACAGAAACGTCCCGCTGTTTACAAAACAAACACAAAATGGCAAAATACAGGCTGGGGAGGTGGGGGTTTAGGATGAAATTACCACAAAAGATTAACAAAAACACAGATGTGTAGACTGAGAGAAAGTTAGTGTGTACATCCTGTATTTAAAAAGTGCATTTTCCTGAGTGAATCCGGCAGACAACCCCTTTAAAGAACTAAACTAATAAAAAACTAAAAGAACCACCCTGAAAACTAATAAAAACTCAAATGAAAAATTCCAAAACTATAATAACCCTACTGCCATATCACAAATAAAGTGGTTTATATACTGTAGCATTTTTTCTAAATATGGAAAAACACAAATAAATTATTTGTACAATTTTTAGGACGAAACACAATTTCTCTTCATAACATTATGTGGCCCCTTGTGTCCTTCTAATTTTCTGTATGTGGCCCTCAAATGAAAATTGTTTGGACACCCCTTTTCTAGATTGTATGGGGTTCACTTTTCCTTAAGAAATATGAGGCACTAATACATGTATTATAAAAGCATAGTTCATTAAATATAATGATTTTCTTCATTTTATGCATTCCAACTAATGTGAAAAATACCATCTTATTTTTATTTTTGTGATATTTTACTGGCTTGTGTGTGTGTGTGTTAGTAAGATATGATTCCAATCCTAATTTGAAACAGTAAAAATAGGTTACATTTATTAGAAAAGATAAAAATGATAATTACTTTTCCATAACGTTGCATTTTTAGGTAACAATGACATGATCAGACCAGGCACACTCTCGTCTAATATAACAGCTGGTAGCAGCAGCAAAAACAACAAGAAGACGGATGGAAGATGTGATGAATCTCCTCACCCTGCGGCTGTCCCATCTCCTTTTTGGCTGTGGGTAAAAGCATCCTGGGCAAGAAGAGAGACACGCACAGGATCGAGCATGATATCAGAGTCACTTTCTGACAGGTTGTGATGGACATGTTGTCTAATTCAACAATTTCAATTTCTCTTGAACGGTAAATCCAGTGTTCTCGTTGTCGTCGCTCATCTGGTGATGTCCTGCTCAGATTAAAGCAGATTATATGAGCAGCCTTCAAAAACTGTATGGAATATTATCAACTAATCCCCAGAGAGGGACACAACTGGCCATTTTCAACAGCATGCTGCTCATATGCAGCCCATTGACATTGATGGACAAAACAATAACAACAACAACAACAACAAATAAAAACAATAAAATATTTTATTTATTTATTTAATATTATACTGTGCGAGAGGGGGATCCAGGTAAGGAAGTGTCAAACATCAGTTTTTGAAATATTATATCCAAAAATGTTTGGATTATTATAGCTGGTAAATTTTAAATGTAAACCAGTTTACGTTTCAGCATTACAGTACTTATTGGTTGTGTATTTTATCTTCATAATGAATGGTTCCTAAAATTTATATTGAGATGCCCAATTTTACAACAGGGCACTTGAATGCAGCACATGACCTGTAAAAGCATTCGAATATTTCACTTCCTAGAGTGAGCTTCTCCTTTTTCACCAGCAGATAGCAGTGCAGGCTCATGTACAAATAAAATGATTTTTTTGGGGTCACTGTTCTTCAATCGCAAATGACTCTAGAATATTTTTTTTAGTAGGGTGGGGGCCAGGAAAGAATCATCATGAAGCCACCAAACCACTTCATCCTCTAGTTTGTTCTTTCTTTTTCTTATAGTGAGTGATAAGTCTGCTTAATTTTGTTCTGGATGTGTTCAACAAGCCTGATCGCTAGGGCTCCATGAGAGAAATTCCCAAATCCTCACATAGTTTTTACAGTAGTGGTTGATATGCAGCATCAGCTAGTCAGGAGGCCCTTTGCGGGGACTCAAGGTTGTCGCTGCGGAGTCCAAAGCAGTGTTGTTGTTTTGTCATTGATAGGATGGGCCAATGTCAGCCATCTCCCAGGGCCCCTTCAGCTCAGGACCGAGGGCAATTTCCTGGGTTGCCTGCCCTGTTGCTGTATCTCGGCTCTCACCACATTAAACATACAACAGTAATATTCTTTTATTATTATTATTATTATTATTATTATTATTATTATTATTATCATTATTATTATTATTATTATTATTATTATTATTATTATTATTATTATTATTATTATTATTATTATTAGTGTTGTTTATGCTTTGTTTAATCAAGGCAACTGAGAACACTTCCTTGATTACAAATTATAATACTTCTCACTTACTGCCAGAGTTCAAATATGAGTCAATATTTAATAGACGGAATGATGTCAATAACAGTGAGAGGTTAATGAATAAATACATGCAACTAATATGTGTTGTTGCAGTGACCTTGATTCCCAACTTTTACCCGACCAAAGCAACATACTTTAAATTAGAAAAACATAATTAAACAAAAATGTCACAAAAATAGAAACAAACACTACAATAATGATAACTTCATCTTGATTTAACACCAACTAGTATGGTGATATCGTTCAAGCGTTCTGGGCATTTTTTTTTAATGATGGACATTTTAAAGCCATGTCAGCTCTGGTTAGGCCTTTCATTTAAGGCCAAAGGCACAAAGGTCAAGTAGGTTGGACCATGGGGACTTATTAGCAAAAGACCAAGGTGGAGACAATAACTTCCACATGCATATTTCAAAGAATACTTGTCAAGAAGCTAAAGCTGTTAGGAATACTGATAAGGAGGACAAAACCTGAAGAAAGTGAATGTTCGCATACTTTTCACAATTGCCTCACAGCTCTTTGTGAGAATTAGCTTAATACAAATATCATGATGTCAGATTTGAGACAGAAATAATAATAATAATAATAATAATAATAATAATAATAATAATAATAATAATAATAATAATAATAATAATAATAAATACAAATAAAATTATTTGTAGTGCGCTTTTTAGTCAAAGCTCTGTACAGATAAGCAGAAAACATGGGAAAGAAAAATAAAATAAAGCAAAATGCAACTGACATATGATGACATATTAGTGCATCAGGGCATAAGATCAACATTGCAACATAAAGACGTGTCAAAAAAACCTGCCCACTTAAATAGACAGAATTAGGCACAGCAACTAAACTGTTACAGATAGATGTTTGGGTTGGACAAAAACAACAAAAAAACAACAACAACAACAACCCACTTATCTGTTTAAGTGGTGCAGCAAATAACTCAAACATTTTGGGTGTGATCATTTTCTTTTCTTTCTTTTTTTTTTTTTTTTTTTTTATTTTTTTAATAAAAACCAAATCAAGAGCAATACTGTACTACTCAATGTGGCTGCAGGGCTGCTTGTGGCATAGACAGCCCCTTATAGTTAAGTGTTCGTACAAGGAGGACACTCAACACTATTGGCGTCTAATTTCTGCAGCGAAGCGGGATTTCATTTCACTCAAGCAATGCTTGCTGACCATTTTAATCTTGGACCATGAACTGGTGACCTTCATGTGACAGCTTCAT